>NW_028250152.1:0-133939 GCF_964263255.1 Lissotriton vulgaris
GAAGTATCTTGGGGCATATTATCAAGGACAGGCGATACATTATCGCCGCTTTTATCGGCAGGAAACTGGTTTTAAAAAAGAGATAATAAAATATATTTAGATACATCAAATGTTATGTTTTGATTCAAATGCAATGTTCATGGGAGGGCTGTTGATATAATTGATTAAGACAAGTGTTAATGTTTTCCTAAAATGTAAACACACAGAAAGGAATTTTCTTTTTGGTTACTTCATTTCCCGGTCCTTTCTGGGTTAAGCAGGGAAAACTCTCTCTTTTTTAAGTATTCCTCGGCTCCTGTAGCCAGAGAGTTGCGAATAATAATATGGACACATTACGAACCTTTGGGTTCTCTGAAGACCAATGTAAAAAACTCTTAGGAGGGTCTACTAAAAGTATTAATGCGGTAACCCTATCGAAAGGAGATGATGATAGGTGGAATAAACTGTGTAATCTGAAGAAAAAACTGATTCGAACTGAACTCCTTGCAGAATTTATTATTCAGTACTGCAAAAAGGGGGTTATCCCAAAAGGTTTACAGATTACCAATGAGCCTGGGTTATTTGTGAAAGATGACAAATTTAAAGACAGTTGGACAGTAATTGCGAACCGATGCAGTCGCGATTGGATGTTACTGATTATTGATACAGCACAGGGACTTCTAATAATTGAACGTGAAGAAATAGAGAAGTTAGAGAAAGAACTTAATGGATCCACGGCTTTAGAGGATGCTATAAAAAAACTAGCGGAAATAAAAGAAGATATTACTGGTTACCAGGAGTATTTGATAAACAAAAAAAGCAATAAACTCAGAAAAGATATAGCTAATTTCAAGCTTGAATTGATGTACCCATATCTTCAAAAAGACTACTATGACCAACCAGCCCCAAGTAAATATAACAATCGTCCCTATAAATACAATAGAAATAAATTCTTTAAGAAAAATGTAACCTTCTCAGATACCTCCGATAATACCAGTGATTCTGAGGCTGAGAGAGCCCCAGAAACCTCTAAATGCAATGAGTCAAGAGAAGAATGTACAGAAGATTTCCATGACTACCAGGTTTTTTTAGGTCAGCAACAGAAAAGACAGACACGTGGCTTCAGGACGCGGGGGAGGGGCCGTCAGGGCTTCTGTCAAAAGGAGGGAACAATGAGGAGACCCTACATGAGGACTCGCAGTCACAAGGACTGAGAATAAATAACCAAACACAAAAAGCACCAATAATAAACCTCTCCGACAAAGTATTGACAAAAGATGAGATTGCAATTTTAGAAAAAGGGTTAGGCTTTGCCCCAAGTACCCTGGGATGTAGGTACTCAATAGAAAAAGATGTACGTGACCTCTTTCGTAAAATAAGAATAAAAAGATTTTTTGAGAATAGGGAGGACAGACCAAAAGATAATAAATCAGGCCTAAAACCACCCTCTACCTGGACCCCGAGTGTTACCATGGTGAGCCAGGAGGTTGATACATTCGAAAAGGTGGTGTCCATAGGATTACAAAAGTTATTAACAGAAAAAACTTGGACCAACAATAATTTGTCCAAAAATGTGAGGGAAGCACTTTAAAACTTATCAGAGAATGAGGAAATAATAATAAAGCCTGGAGATAAAGGTGGAAGTGTTGTGATCCTTAGTGCTGAAGACTATAATTCAAAGATGTATTCCCTTCTGGATAACAAATCCCACTACAGGAAATCTAATATAGGAGAGTGGAACAATTTGAAAAAGAAAGTAAGAGATATAGTCACTCTAGCAAAGGAGGACTTTGTTATATGCGAGGAAGAATTTAAATTGCTTATCAATGACCATCGAAAGATACCAGCCCTGTATGGGCTTCCAAAAGTCCATAAAAACATGAGGGACCCCCCTATGCGGCCAATAGTATCCAGAATTGATTCCATCACGGAGCCTCTTAGTAAATATGTTGATCATTTTATCTGTCCTTTAGTTGAAACTCTACCCTCATATATTAAGGATACAAAGGGCATGATCTGAAAAATTGAAGGTATTAACTTTAACAGTGATACCCAATGGTTAGTGTGCTTGGACATTGAGTCCTTGTATACTAATATACCCCAGCAAGACACCATTACTATGATGAGAAACATTGTGGGAGAGGAAGAGGGAGATCTGGACACAGAAAATACCTTTATTGTTGACAGCATCGAAGTTGTCCTTATGAACAACATCTTCCTATTTAATAAGGATCTTTTTTGCCAGATAAAAGGCACAAGCATGGGAGCCACATGCGCCCCGAGTTTAGCCTGCCTATACGTTGGAAAATGTGAGGAAAGACACATCTACAATGAGGTCAGCCCTTTCTATGAAAACATTAAACACTGGTCTAGATTTATAGACGATGTGTTTTTTATTTGGGATGGAAGTGAGAATGACCTTAATGCTTTCCTGGACTGGCTAAATTGTAGAGACTCAAACCTGAAATTTACAGCCAACAAGAGTCAAGTAGCAGTTGACTTCTTGGATATTAAGATCCTGGCACAAGGTGGCAAATTATGTGTAGAACTTTATGTAAAACCTTCGGACAGGAACACTCTACTTCACCACACGAGCTACCACCCGAAAAGTCAAAAGGATGGTATCCCCTATAGTCAGTTCATTAGAATCCGACGCAATTGTACGGATAAAAAGACTTTTGAAAAGCAAGCTGAGAATTTAAAAAAAAAATTGCTCCAAAGGGGCTACCCAAAAAGATTAATACGAGAAAGCTACAAACGTGCAAAGTACCAAAATAGAGAGATATTGTTTGAACCTAAAAATAAAACACAACAACCTGAAACCAATATTGTAATGGTTTCAGACTATAATGGTATGAGCTTGAAATTTAAAAATCTTATTAACAAAAATTGGTCAATTCTAAATAGAAAAGGACAGAAACCTTTACCTAAACCAACATTTTCTTACAGAAGAAACAAGACGATTCGCAATTGTTTGGTTCAGACATATAGAGAACCCAAAAAAAGTTGTCAACTCAGCATTGATCAGGGCAAACCCATTCGTGGGAACTTGCCGTGTGGAACGTGTTCCCACTGCAAATCTATCATCAAATCTGACAAAGTTGAACTCAATGGTATATCACATTGGATGAATGAACATGTTAACTGTAGGACATCCAATGTTATATATTTATTGATATGTCCCTGCCAAAAGGGCTATATAGGTGAAACTGGCCGAGAAATGCGTTTGTGTCTATCAGAACATAGATCAGCCCTCAAGAACCAAAAGAAAAATGCCCCTTTAGTTGAACATTGGGTAACAGAGAACCATAAAGAAGATGACCTTAAATGGTTTATATTGGAAAGAATTAAGACATCCATGAGAGGAGGGAACACTGATAACAGACGTAAACAGAGAGAACAATTCTATATGTCTAAGTTCAGGTCATATACTGAAGGCCTTAACAGTAGAGAAGAATGGGAAAGAATGGTGAGGTAGCACTGACTTATGTATATACATTGGATATCCATAGATAGTATGATGATTATCAGAAAAATCAGAAATACATATGAGGCAATTTGTGTATTAGATGTACAAACTTGACGTTTTAGAAATGGATAACCATGATGTAGTCAAAATGTAATTTCATGAAGTATATGTAGTGTATATCTGTACTGTGCTGAAGCAAAATGAGATACCCAGAACATTACTTGTCCCCATGAAATAATGGACTCAACAGTAACTACTTAAGAAACCATATGTATTGTACAAAAATGTTGATTGATGGTAAAAAATTGTGTGCCATTTCATTTCACTGGTTGGATATATATATATGTACAACGAATTGGAGAACATCTTTTTCCTAGCATAAACATGTTTAATTTCTATGTTTACCGTTATGCACTCTGTATAGGATACAATGATACCGCCCTGGATATGTATAACCTATTGTATATCAACATATTGTATTCCCAATGATTGTATATCCAATGCTTGGTAGAAGGGCGGACGTTTTTACTTAACCTGGTAGCCAGCATTTACCTAAACAAAACAATAAGGGTCCCGATTGATGTTTAAATTTAATCTATTAACAAAACCATTGGAACAGCGTGGTTTTTTCCACCATATATCCAAATACCGACCACAACTCATCAGGGATAGTGAACACGTCCGTTCTTTAAAGGTTATTTTTCAAGAATTAAGTCTTAGGAATTGATTTCCGGAAATTAACATACAGGGGTTAATTTTCAGAAACTCATTTGCAAACCGGCTCAGTAGTTAGGAACAATATAGATAGAAGCGATATTGTAGTTATAATATAAATAATAAGAAGTTAGGCAACCCTGTAGCCAATAAAACTACAAAAATGGCAGATAACTTTGCGATGTTCGATCGACATCGAATAAAATCATCACTTAAAACTCACAATCGATGGCCAATTATAAATAAAATACATATGGCCAATTTAAATTGAATAAAAGCAATCAATAAACGCATTAAGTAAATCGATGGTTGTGGGTTGGTGTTTACGCAAGTCCGTTCTCTAATGTGTACCGGACTTTCAAAAAAACTACAATCATGGCGCCAAAAGTGAGATAGAAGCGTTATTGTTGTTACAATGTAAATAACAAGAAGTTAGGCAACCTTGAACCCAATAATACTATAAAAATGGCGGATAACATTGCGCTGTACGATCGATAATAACTAAAATCATCACTTAAAACTCACAATCGATGGCCAATTGTAAATAAAATGTATATGGCCGATTTAAATTGAATAAAAGTAATATATAAACGTATTATGTAAATCGATGGTTGTGGGTTGGTGTATACTTAAGTCCGTTCTCTAATGTGTACCGGACTATTAAAAAAACTACAGTCATGGCGCCAAAAGCGGACCGGCTTCAATTCAATCATTCACAGGTGTTTAGAATTGCCTTTATATTATTAACGTACTGAGTATATAAGGCACAGGCTTCGTGCAGTAGTCATTTGAGCACGGGCAACCAGGAAGACCGGACGGGCGGAGCGTTCGCTGTTACGAGAGGTAAGGGGAATCCTATTCTAAATAAGCGAAGGGGGTCCATCTACCGATACTCCCCTCCCTCCGTAGCTTTGCGGTAACTTGCCTTGTGGGATCCAATCCTTTGGTCGGGCGCTTCTCTTAAGATCATTCTTTAAAGAGAATTTTTTTTTTTAAATAGCACTTTTTCCAAAGTGAATGGATAATTTCCTTAAAAACTATTGCCTGTTATGACATGAACTTAAACTAAAAAATGTATAACTTCTACCATTAAATAATTTGCATATATTAATTATGTAATGGCAGAACACCGACAATATGTATACAATTTCATTTAGATGGTGTTGATCGCCTCAATTAAAAAGAGGAGGGATCTAAGCAGGAATCTATGAAGATTCAAGAACAAGGCCAAGTCAGACAAAATAATGAAAGGAAAAGAAATTCTAAAAACTCAAAAGAGACCTGCCAATGCCACGAACTGCTTCTGCGTAAACTATAAGTAAGCAAAAACTCTAAACAAGTTTGGTTTATTCAATTTTATATTTGTTCATTGAGTGTAAAACATAATATCACTTTTATGCACAGACTCTCTGACGCAATAGCAGGGATGAGGAGTTATTAAAATCGTCTGTCGAAACAGCAGAGATGAGGAGTCATTAAATTTACGACAACTCCTGGACTGATTCCGGTACTACAAAATAATTTTGCCTTAAATGTAAGACAAGTTTAAGTTGTTTCCCAACAGCGAAACAATAGAAATCTCCCCATACATTGCCAAACTAACGAATGTTATGTATCTACTTTTAGATAAGAAGATGTTTTAAATAGTCTTGAGGAAGGTGTTCCAAACAAAGAAGCACCGAAACACGTCGACGAATTTTTAATGTATTGTTTTTTGATTATGCATTATGTGTTGATCAATTAAATGGATAAATGTAAAATGTTTTTTGAGAAAAACTATATGTTTTTAAATAAAATTGTGTATACTGACTATATGAAAGGAACTGGTTTTAAAAAAGAGATAATAAAATATATTTAGGTACATCAAATGTTATGTTTTGATTCAAATGCAATGTTCATGGGAAGGCTGTTGATATAATTGATTAAGACAAGTGTTAATGTTTTCCTAAAATTTAAACACGCAGAAAGGAATTTTCTTTTTGGTTACTTCTTTTTCCGGTCCTTTCTGGGTTAATCAGGGAAAACTCTCTCTTTTTTAAGTAGTCAATTTAGTTCCATCAGATCTACATCGTTGAAACATTAAAATTTACATACTGTCCATAAGTTTGTATAAATAATGTGGACAGCATTGGACACTACCATTGGGAACAAACCATATTATGATCAGCTGCATTAAGTAGATTATTAAAAGACACTGATTTGCAAGTCTGGTAAAGTCAAATATATAAATCTTTCAGTGTCTATTCTAGTACTACTTGATAAACTACAATTGTCGCAGTCATGCTGCCATTGATAAGAAAGCCTAAAAAGATTTTCTACATCTTCACCTTCATCTTCCAATACACCAAACATATACATTAAAAATTCCTGACAATCCTGCTGAATATTTTGTGAAATTTTTTTTGCCCTGAACATATATCTAAAAGATTTCGAATTTCGGAAACACTTTCTATTTTTGCTCTATCACGGCTACATTTCTGAAACACAGAATTCAATAAACCGCAGAATCTTTGATCCCGATTTTCAACAATCTGTTCTTGTAAAGTTTTAAGAAAAAAAACAACATTAACCACTACATTAGCATAGCAGTTGACACCAGAACTGTTTTCAAATTGAAATCGAACAACATCGAACAGAATCCTTGTTCTTTCTGCTTACAATTACAGTTTCATCTACTTTTTGTCTTTTTGCTACTACCTCACTGCAATTATTCTCATATCTTCTTTTTTGGCCTACTACACGTTTTTCAAACAGAGGATATCGAGGCAAATGTGGAGCATACTCTCTTCTTAACCTATTGTATTCTTTAACACAATCTAGATCTGCACAAATCTTTGTCTCATCACACTCAATCAAGTACAATCCTGATAAAGTTCTGACTCATTATAATGCCACATATGCCATACCCTCTTTAAACACAGAACTTCCAATGTTCACTAAAGCACTATCTACACTTAAACCTTGAGATTTATGAATGGTCACCGCATATGCCAAACAAACAGGAAACTGTTTTCGGTGAACATATAAGTCTTTTACAAGCAAAAATCTAGCAGAACAACGACTAATTTGTTGTACTTGCTCAATGCCATCAAATTTTATTTTTAAAAATTCAATTCCATCTCTATTTCTATAATTCACAAAATCAACAACATGACCCATTGCTCCATTTACCATACCTCTTTCAACATTTAAATTCCTTCTCAAACTGATACGACAATTTAAACACACATTCAGAGTCTCTTCAAAACCAGCTGTTTTAGATATACTTTTCTCTAATGAATCCAATTTTGTTTTCAAATTTTCTGACAAAACAATTGTTGCACCCATATGCTCTATTTTATCTATTGCTTCCAGTTTCACAATCTCTTCATTTTCTAACTTTAACATTTTGTTTTTGAAGATGGAACATTCTTGCAGAGCTGGCATCAAACATATCCCAGATTTCTTCTCAGTCATTTTCTTAAAAATATTCTCTGGAAGAATATTTTCATTTGGATACAAATTTGAAAATAATCGAGCATGTAAAGCTTCTTTCCCAAGCTCACTTACTTTTCCGATTCTTACATCTTGTAGAATATTTTTATAATCTTCATCCTTTGCCTGTCGCATATTTTGAAGCAGTTCTGCATATTTAAAATTTAACTATATATTAACGTTTCCAATGCTTCCACGGGACCTCCTGGTATCTTCATGCGTGAGCATTTTAAACACTGGTTGTCCTTTTACTGGAGTCAACTGCAGTAGATCTCTAAAAACAATAATCTGTTTTCCTCCAAATAACACATCATACTCTGTTCTAAGAATTTCTTGCATTCTCAAATGCACAAAAGCAAGCATTAGATTTGAGACCATGCTTACTTCATCAATGATAAGAAGTTTCATTTTCTTCAGGACTCTGGAAACCACAGAAAACGCATCTCCAGATAGCTTGTTGTAATGCAATTTATTATCATGCTCAACTGGCAGCATCAGTAAACGATGTAGAGTAATCCCTTTAATGTTATGTGCTGCCAGTCCAGTTGGAGCGGTTACAACACAAGACAGCGGTGATTCAGTCCTTTTCTGCAGATAAGTTGCAATGGCTTTAATCAGAAAACTTTTTCCTGTTCCCGCTTTTCCACTTACGTACAGTCGGACAGGCTTAAATGATGTACATGGGCACTCTTTTTTCTCATGTCTGAATCCATGTTCAATCTGTTCTGTGACTTCGTCATATATTTTTCTGCTCAACGTTTAGTTGCTTTACCAAATCTTTTAAGTTAACTGCATCCTCTTGAGCTTGTTCCATAGCTCTTTCCACCTCATCCATGGCAGTTGCAGCTTCATTTTGGATAATTGGTCCTCCTAGTGGATCCTGACTCAATGAAGTAGAACTCTGACTGTCTTGAGAACTGTCTCTAGCAATTTCTTCAGCAATTGTGGCTTCTTGCTCTATTTCTTCATTCAACATTTGCAGATAATTTGGAAATACAGGACATTCTATGGTATCCTTGGTTGCATTAAAAGAGTCATCATAACAGAGAAAATCTCCAAGTAGTTCCTCTTCTGTAAGCCATGGCTTAAAGAGTTGCAAAAGAGCTAAATAGTAAAATTCTCTTTTGTCTGGAGATTCGCAACTCAATTTTCGATGATTAATCAAATGGCCTTTTCTCTGCTTCACTAGACATCCTTCATACCCAATGACAGCATATTTTCCATTATTGATATCATCTGTGATGTTCCTCTTATAACTATAGTTTTGCAGAACTTCATACAAACAAGTGTTCTCAAGGTGAGTACTTCTATTTGGATAGTATGTATCCAACATGTTTGTCTTCAAAATATCTGTACTGTTTGGCTCTTTCTCCGCCAAATATTCAATTTCTTGTACAGATTTCAAAACTCGGTTTCGTGTTGCAGCAAGACCTAGACTCACCCAAATGATTGTTCTTGATTTCGCATAAAGACTTGCTGATGATAACCGATCAGAACATTCTATGCTCCAATTTCTCGATGCGACAACATCTTCAGACTGAAACTGTATAATTTTTTACTTATACTCTTTTCATGTGAAATGTCTTCCCACATTTCCTTCAGTTCGGTCTTTTCTTTTATTGTGATGTAAGACGTCACATATCGAGCCACAGCAATAGAGTTGTCAGCAACGAACTGAATATTCATGTTAGCATTCCACATGGATAAAATCACTGGGTTATAGTCGTTGATGTACCTGGACTCTTCGTTTCTTTTTAAATTATATGTATTTTTTGGTGATTTCCTTGTCACAGTATGTCGCAGAGAAGACATCAAATTATTTACTCTTCCTTTAGAAATCACTGGTCGTGGAAACGCGAAACCACATTTCGTGTAGAACTTGTCCTTGTTTTTAAATTTTCAACGACAGTACTTTCCACAACGATGGGATTGAAAACATAAAACTTGCTGCCTTAAACTGTTTTCTTCAGTAGTTTTCGGAACAGCTCATGTTGAATATTCTTCAATGAAACTCATCACTGTGTCATCCGAATCAGTTCCAAATTTGGGTGCATCTTTAATCCATAACAACATATGTATGTGAGGAGCACCTCTCGCTTGATACTCCTTCCTCCAAAAGAAATCCAAAACCTCTCCAAGGGGAGGATTTTTTTTGTTGGTAATAAAAGACATCATAGCTTCAAATCTATGATTAAAATATCTGCAAACATTCACTGGATCCAAAGAACACAGTTCTCCAGGTGTTTTCAATTCTATATTCTGTATGTTTCCATTTGCCTCTCGTAGAAATTGAAGTAAGTCGTCCCATGCATACTCAGCACAGCTAAGAGTGAGGAACCATGTAGGAGTTCCTAAATTTCTTAGCATACATTTTATTCCCCATGATGACGGAACCAATACTCGTTTGTTCCACGCTGACATGCTATGAGATTGATTAGCTGAGATTCCAAAATACTGTTTTGCAGATTGACTTTCTCCATAAAGTCCCTCGCCGAAACATTTTGCAGATGAGCTCCACTTTTCATTATATGATTAACTGCATAAGAAAGCCCAGACAAATCACTTTCATACAGTAGATGAAACAAATACAGAATGCACTGACGAAACCTTGGATCTTCAGCATATAATCTTAAAGTCCGGTATTCAGCTGCAGGAATTTGAACTGGTCGATCGTCATATCGTCCACCTCGACCTATTGGAAATAACTGTGGAAAACAACGAGCTTCCAAACTTTCTTCCCATACACTAATAGGACTTCCTTTTGCTGCTTTCATTTGAAACAAGTCAATTGCATTCCCCATTACTTCTTTGGAATGCAAAGGATGAACAGTATAATGTTCATATATTTCTTCACTTCTAGACACATCAACTTTTTCAATTTGGCCAACTGTACAATCACTGTCTTCTTCTGTAGCTGTTTCCTCTGCTCCAACACTTACATCTTTGTAGTACTCATTGTTTTTGACCAAATACAACGTTGCCTTTTTGACTTTCCTAACATCCACTAAATCTTGCCAGAATTTCTTACTCTTTGTCGGAACCCCATTAACTAGAATAACCAGAGGATCCTCTTCTACTCTTTCTACACCAATTGTATCAATATTTTTCTTGACATCTAGAGGAAAATAAACAACTCTTCCCTTTAATCCTCTTTGTAAATCTGTAGGAGGCAATTTCCCTATCTTAGGCTCCATGCGAACAATAGCCTGAAAAGGATGGACACATTGAATCAAAATAGATTCATAAGTATTTAAATCCATCAATTCAGAAGGAATATCTATCAACTGAAGATTATTATGAACAGCTCTAGCAGGCATTCTATTTTGATTTAATTTTTTCAAACAATAATTACAAATACGCTGATCAAAACTCAAATCAAAAGAATTCTCCACCAACAAATAACTTACAAAATCCTTCCATTCACTATTGTTTTCCAATTCACATTTTGCATATAAATCAACTAACCTAGTCTGAATCTTATAATGAGTCCATCGACAACACACACACGTTAAATTAGGCCTTTCACTTGATTTCACCGTAACTTGGTTATTTCCTCGTCAAACTTTTCTATACTTGAAATCTGTACATTGTCTTCTACATTACCATCCATTACTATATCCATTTCTACACTGTCCTCTTTGTTCCCAAAATAACAAAACTCAATTTCTTCACAAATAGTCTTCACATCTACTTCAGATCCATGCAAAAGAGCACTGTTTAACTGTTTAAGCTTAAGTGCTGGACTTTTTGCATAATACAACCTTCTCACTAATTTCCTCACCTTATTATGATGCAATGCTAACATCCTAAAATGATGAAAAACACTCTGACATACTTTTCTAGAAAGACAAGCCAGTGAATGCCCATGCAAACCTGTGTTTTCTCTCACTCTGCAAGGATCTAACTCTTGCAAGATCTTCATTTTCTGTTTTACACTTTTCTTACTATATGTACGTAAGAAATTTCGAAGCAAATCGATTGAATCCTGTCGCACACTACAAATACTACTGCACTTCCATGTGTACACTGGACCCTTAGTACGTCTCCCTAAAACTTCATCAGCTAACACCTCTTCTGCATCTCTAGACACAAGTTTCTCTTTTTCCATTGGACAACCATCTTTCACCTCATATGCTCGACCACTGATGTCAACTGCATGCACCAAATCATTTTCCTGAAAGTAACTCTCCTCATTAAAAAATGGCTCAGAACTTTAACTATGCATCCATTCTCCAGAAAATACTTCACAAAAATGAGTCCGATTAATTATTCTTTTCCATCTACTGTTCGATTTGAAAACATCATTTGCCTTGTTAAGTATCCTAAATCTATTGATTACTAAAATAAATATTTTTTTCTTAACTTCAAAAGCCTGATCAACAATCTTCTCTACACTTTTCTTTTTCTTGTAAAAGCAGCTCTCTGTTTACCTTTCTTTTCATTTTTTAACAAATTTAAAACTACCCTATTGCGAAACATTCATCTACGAATGTCCCTAAATTCATTTTGCCTTCTATTGCTATCCATACTCTTCTCTCCTGCTCCAGTAGTGACATTTTTTGAGGGCCCCTCCTTCCTTTTCAAATTTGCTCTCTCCTTCTGGATCTTCACATTCCCGTTAACATGTTTTTTTCCTCTACATATGTTCCGAAAAAAAGACCTAGTTGTCTTACCAGGAGCTTTTTTTGTGTTTTTTGAAGTACTTGTTGTAGGGGATTCCTTTAATTCCGTTGCTGATTTTATTCTTTTCCGTATGGTATTTTTTGTTCTCCTTTGCCTTGACGGCATTTTTGCTTACTTTTGAAATATTGATTTCAATCTGTGGTAAAGAAAAAAATAACACATTATAGACCACTATTAGCAAACAACAAAGCAATGACAATAAGCAAACAATATAAACAGTAATTTGCAACATATCTAAGTTTATACCACTGCAACTATATAACTAGGAGTAAGACAAAGAAAAACAGCTAGAGGGAGTAACACAAAGACACAGAGAGACTCAGACAAAGAAACAGGTAGAGGGAGTAAAACATAGAGAAGGACTAAGACAGAGAGAGTGTATAATATGTTGAAAGACAGAAAAGGGATGTAATAGGGAGAGGAAGTAAGTCAAAAAAAGGGAGTAAGTCAGAAAAAGGATGTAACAGGGTGTAAAACAGAGAGAGGGTGTAACAGGAAGTAAGACAGAGAGAGGGTATTAGAAGGGAAAAGGTTGTAAAAGAGACTAAAACTGAGAGAGCCTGTAAAGGAAGAGACAGGGAGTAAGTTTGAGAGAGGGTGTAAGAGGAAGTAAATCAGAGACAGGATGTTGCAAGAAGTAGGTCAGACAGAGGGTGTAACAGGAAGAGAGAAAAAAGTCAGAAAGAGGGTATAAAACAGACAAAAGGTGTAATAGGGAGTAACTCAAGGACAGAATATTACAAAGAAAAAGGCTGATTAGATAGTATCTGCATGATTCAAAAAATATATTAGCACATTTCACAATCATGTCATCTATGTTTCCTCAGATTAGTCATGTTTTTTGATAATGCTTGGTTAAAACATTTTGCTGCATAGAGAAATTGTCTTTTGTGAAATAGTGAACTTTCAGTAGTGAAATTGAATGCTTGTATATAGGACCTGTGCTGTGTTTCTAAAATGTAATTTTAAAAACGATTTTGGGGTAATTGAATGGCTTTCATATTTTTGATAAGGAATTAATAGTGTTTACCTCATTAAATAAATATATTTGAACTTTTTACAATGATGTCACCTGAGTTACCTCAGATTAGGATGCAGATTGAGCTTCTTTCTTGTTGGTTTGTGTCATATTTTTTATTAATGCTTAGTGAATAAATTTTGCAGAATATAGGTATTGCATTATATACAATTGAGAAGTTTTACTAGTGACATGGAATGCTTGTACATAGGACCTGTGCTGTGTTTGAAAAATGTTATATAAAAAACGATTTTGGGGTAAATGCATGGCTTTTATATTTTTGAGAAAGAATTAATAGTGCTTCCCTCATTAAATAAATATATTACCACATTTCACAATCATGTCACCTGTGTTTCCTCAGATTAGTAAACAGATTGAGCAGATGAGGTGAGGCCTATTCAGGGGTGCAAAGGAGTTGAGCACTGTGTCCAATAGTGCAATGGACAAGACTTACCTTCTCTGACCCTTGGGCAAGCCTCACCTCCTCTGTGCCCCCTTGACAGACCTCAATGTATTGGGTATAATTAATAGTGACAGGGTGCACATGAAGTGAGGCCTGATCAGGAGTGCAGATGAGGTGATGCCTGTCCAGGAGAACAGAGGATGTGAGGCCTGTGTCGAAGAGTGCAATGGACAGGACTTCATAAAGCCTCTCCCCCACTGCATACTAAAACACAGACTTCACCTCCTTTGCACCCCTGAACAGACTTCTCTCCCACTACACTCTTGAACACAGGCCTCACCTCCTCTGCACCCCTGTGCAAGCCTCATGTCATCTACAACCCTAAACAGGCTTCACCTCATCTGCACCCCTGGACAGGCCTCACCTCATCTATACCCCTGGACAGGCCTCACCTCATGTACACAATTTATTCCTTCTCAAAAATGTAAAAACTATTAATTTACCCCAAAATCGTTTTTCGCATCACATTTAAGAAACACAGCACAGGTCATATGTACAAGCATACAATTTCACTACTGAAACCTCACTATTTCACAAAACACAATTCCTCTATCTTGCATATGTTGATATCAAGTATTTCCAAACAACATGGCACAAACCAACAAGAAAGAAGCTCAATCTGCTTCCTAATCTGAGGTAACGCAGGTGACATCATTGTAAAAGGTTCAAATATATTTATATAATGAGGCAAACACTAATAATTCCTTCTCAAAAATATAAAACCCATTCATTTACCCCAAAATCGTTTTTTAAATAACATTTTAGAAACACAGCACAGGTCCTATGTACAAGCATTCGATGTCACCAGAGAAACTTCTCAATTTTACATAATGCAATTCCCCTATGCTGCAAAACCTATTTAGCAAGCATTATCTAAAAACATGACACAAACCAACCAGAAAGAAGCTCAATCTGCATCCTAATCTGAGGTAATGCAGGTGACATCATTGTAAAAGGATCAAATATATTTATTTAATGAGGCAAACACAAATAATTCCTTCTCAAAAATATAAAAGGCATTCATTTACACCAAACTCGTTTTTTAAATAACATTTTAGAAACACAGCACAGATCCTATGTACCGGCATTCCATGTCACTAGAGAAACTTCTCAATTTTACCTAATGCAATTCCCCTATGCTGCAAATCCTATTTACCAAGCATTATCCAAAAACATGACACAACCAACCAGAAAGAAGCTCAATCAGCATCCTAATCTGAGGTAATGCAGACGACATCATTGTAAAAGGTTCAAATATATTTATTTAATGAGGCAAACACTAATAATTCCTTCTCAAAAATATAAAAGGCATTCATTTAACCCAAAATCGTTTTTAAATAACATTTTAGAAACACAGCACAGGTCCTATGTACAAGCATTCCATGTCACTAGAGAAATTTCTCAATTTTACATAATGCAATTCCCCTATGCTGCAAAACCTATTTACCAAGCATCATCCGAAAACATGACACAAACCAACCAGTAAGAAGCTCAATCTGCATCCTAATCTGAAGTAATGCAGGTGACATCATTGTAAAAGGTTCAAATATATTTATTTAATGAGGCAAACACTAATGATTCCTTCTCAAAAATATAAAAGGCATTCATTTACCCCCAAATCGTGTTTTAAATAACATTTTAGAAACACAGCACAGGTCTTATGTACAAGCATTCCATGTCACTAGAGAAACTTCTCAATTTTACATAATGCAATTCCCCTATGCTGAAAAACCTATTTACCAAGCATTATCCAAAAACATGCCACAAACCAACCAGTAAGAATCTCAATCTGCATCCTAATCTGAAGTAATGCAGGTGACATCATTGTAAAAGGTTCAAATATATTTATTTAATGAGGCAAACACTAATAATTCCTTCTCAAAAATATAAAAGGCATTCATTTACACCAAAATCGTTTTTTAAATAACATTTTGGAAACACAGCACAGGTCCTATGTACAAGCATTCAATTTCACTACTGAAACTTCACTATTTCACAAAATACAATTCCTCTATGCATTAAAATGTTTTAACCAAGCATTGTCAAAAAACATGACACAAAACAACATTAAAAACACAATCTGCTTCCAAATCTTCTCCATAGAGCATACAAGTCTCTATCTAAATTAAATGAATCATTTCTTACCTTTACAAATGCTTTGGGAGATAGAGAACAATGTCAGACACACACACCAATTTTTCTTTAGCAGAGCAAAAGGTATGCACTCCACACACTGCTACCATGAAGGGCACAGAAAATCTCCAATTCTACACAGATATGCCTCATTTCAACCAATCAAAACTCTTCCCTCACTATTTTCAAACCAACACCCTTCCCCCCTCAGCCCTTTCTATCTGTTACCATAGCAACTCCCTCCTTACTTAACTCTCAGGTTCAAAAGTTTATTCTACAATGTTGCAAATGAACTAAGCAAGGATGTTTGACCTCTCAATACACCAGCTTATCCGATGAAATGTTTCTTTAATTGACTTTTTCTTAACCATTCAAATTGCTTCTTTCACAAAACACAATCATGCACCCTAACTTTTAGTTTTCAACTATCTGAATCCACCAATCATTGCTTGTGATTCGAGAGCAGTGAAACTCCACAATTTTGTTTTTTGTAAACTCCCACTATTTCAACTGCCATTTCATTCCCACACTACATCTGACTGCACCAGAACCTTCTCTCACCATGTATTCTGTCTGGATTATTGGACATAGCTACATCCACTGGGCTCAAAGGTATGCAGCTAGCAGAATTTTTCACAACCTTGATTTAACAAATGTGGAAATCAAGTGGATAGGCCAGAGAGGATTGAGATGTCACCAATTGATACCATTGGTGAAAACCTTTTTGAATCTGCCAAACCCTGACCTCTTAATAGAGCACTGTGGAGGAAATGACTTGGGCACTTTGACTGGGGTAGGTCTGGAAATGCTTTTAAAGGACACCTTTGATCAATTGATGACACTTTTTCCACAAACTGCCTTGGTATATTCCAATATATGTCAAAGACAGAAATGGAACTGGTCCAACCAATTTTGTCCACAATTTGAGAAATCACGGAAACATGTGAATAAATCTGTTTCTGCTTACATGAGAGACTATGGAATGGGTTCAATATACAACAATAACTTGCGTTTCAACATGCAAGATATCTACAGAGGAGATGGTGTGCACTTCTCAGATGAGGGGAACATAATATTCCTCCTGAATCTAAGACTGTGCATTGGAACCTACTTGTAGGTACCTAAATCAGCCACAGAACCCAAAAGCTCTTTTCAGAGCTACCCTATCTCTGATCACTCAAAATGATTATCTTACTCTTACTTTTTTTCACTATTTTTCACCAGAGTTCGCTCCCCGGTATGCTCCCCGGTGCGCGTACCGGGCCCTCCCCCCGCGAAATGTAAAACATTTTTGTGTTTATTTGGGCATATATGCCTCCTAAACTCCCCTCAGAAAACCTAGAGGGTCAGGGGGTGTCTACTGTGCCCCTTTTTACCCATTCCCAACGTTGTTTGTCCTCCATCTTGTGTCTCAATTTGACCGAAACACAAAATGGCGGACTCCTGTAGCGCTCCCGGTACGAGTACCGGGGTGCGCACCGGTAAGCGCTCCCAAAAAAATGTGGAAAAGAAATTACATAAAAACCACTGGACAGACTTTCACCAAATATAGAATAGACCCTACTACATACCAGTCCCTACCATTATCCCACATTTGATGGTATTCCATTGAGCCATTTGGGCACTAGCCCTGTCTAAATATCCTGAGGTAAATTACATGACAAAAACACATATGAAGTGTTACAATTTACAACCAATTAAAATGTTACTTTCATTTTCTACTTTTTTTTACTGACATTTGATTGGTTATGTACATGAATATAAATGAAAAATGAGAGGGAAACACAGCCATTTTGACTACAACTACCTGAGATACATCTTTAAAGGATTTTCTCATTCATCTTCATCACCTTTCTATAAGGTAAGTTATAAATTTGTAAGGGGCACTTTAAGTTCATTTGTAAAAACGTTTTCTGACAGTTATTTACTGTCCCTCTGTTATAATTACAGATTGAGATAGGCTTCTCTGTTATAGTTATAGATTGAATTAGGCTTCTCTGGTATAATTATGAATTTTCCTAGGCTTCTTCACATGCACTTTTTTATATTTCTACTTCCTACCTCAAGTACCTGTCTGAACGTAAACCCAACAGTGCCCTATCTCTACTGATATATATATTTTTTATGCAATTTACTGCAAGAAAATGGAAGGAGAACAAAACAAATTTAATATTTCATTCAAAATTGATCTGGAGAACAATCCTAAGGAAGAGATTGATGAATTAGACTTTTTGGATCAGTCTCTGGACCAAGACTTACTTAATTGTGTGGAAGAAATGGAATCATCGAATCCAAATGAGGACATACCTGACGATATAATGTTGGAAATTCTTTTAGATTTTGAAAAATCACAGCAATACATTGTTATTTAAAAATTAAAAATTGTTCGAGACATTATTCTTTTTTATATGTAAATTATGAAATAGTACCAAAATGAATATATAATATAAAGTGAGACTTATAGTATACTGTGCAACTTTTTTGTGTTAGATAGTAATTTTGCTCCTAGTTACTTCCTTTCTCCCACTATATTATCTCCAATGTGTATTTAACATCTCTTTATCATCTCCTGCCTCCATGTTGTTTCTGCTTTCCTGACAGACTATAGTATAGATTCCATATACCACAATAACTTCTGTAACAACATGCAAATTATCTACAGAGAACAAAGTCTACATTGAATTTAAGACTCTGCATTGGTACCTACATGCTGGTACTTATATCACCCACACAACACAACAACTCTATGCAGAGCTACCCTACCTCTAAGCACTTTAAATTATTATTTTACTATTTCACTGGGTTTTCCCCTAGTACGCTCCTCGGTGCGCTCCCCGGTGTGCATACCGGACGCTCCCCCCGCAAAAAACAAACAAAAACATTTAATGGCCCCCACATCAAACCTAGGGTGTCAGGGGGGTCTACTCTGCCCCTTATGGTCAATTCCCCCTTTGTTTTTGCCACCTCTTGTGTCTCGATGCTACCGAGACACAAGATGGCGGCCGCTCCGGACTGTTTGGAATGTTTACAGACACCCGAGAGCCAATCAGCTTTCCGCACGCAAGTCCTGTAGCGCGCCCGGTGCGCTCCCCGGTGCGCGTACCGGGGCGCGGCTATAGATATATATATATTTTTTAACCTAAATTACTCAAAAACCACTGGAGCACATATCTTGAGACATAGCAAAGGCACTTCGGGCTACCAGTCCCTACAATTTTGCAAAGTTTGGCGGAAATCCATTCAGCCGTTCGGGCTAAAAGTGAGGTCGACCGCCCTATGGAAATTAACATGGGTAAAACACATTTTGGGACCCCCCTTTTATCTCGGACCCCGCTTCACGAATCCCCCCCAAACTTTCAGGGAAGGAGCGGAGCTCCGCGAGGCAAATTTGAGGAAATGTTCAGGCAGATTCGTCAACTGGTGCCAAAGTTATTCACAATAGAATTTTGAGATTTTGCATTGAATAAAATCCTAACTATAACTACCTACTGGCAACCGCCAGTAGGTTATATATATATATATATATATATATATATATATATATATATATATATATATATATATATATATATATATATATATATATATATATATATATATATGTGACAATCCCTGCTACCTCTCGCCCGGAGCCCAGTCCTGGATACCGCTGCGCAGGAAGAAGAGAGGAGACCTCAGGTGCAGTGAGCAGTAATTTTTATTTCCTCGAGGAAGCGGCACACCACAGCATGACGTTTCGGCCTTCACAGAGGCCTTGATCACATGACGCACGCTGGGGAAGAGGCAATTTTTAAAGTGCTAGTGCTCAGTGAAAATACATTCTCATAGGTAGGTTGTGGTCACATGTCACGCTGAGTCATAGACATAGACAAAAAGTTTGTGAGCAACACACATCACGGGATAATCCCTGAATCTGCGCACATACTGCAAAAAATACACTTGGTAATATTTAAAGTGCAAATAGAAATTGATTGTTGTAAACAATACAAAGCAGGAGTCACTGGGTAATCCAATGGATGGATAATGCAGAATAAACGCTATAAATTTCTGGGAAGTATCTTTCTTTTGGTTTCCTGCGGTGCTTACTGGACAAGCGCTTAGAGACCCCTGGGTTATAGAGCGCTATACAAATCGAAATAAATAAATAAATAAATAAATAAATAAACGCCATTGTGCAAAGTGCAAATTGTGTCATGCGGATAATAAATATGATACTCAATATATACACTATATACAATACACTTCATGTACAAAATCATGTATAACATCGATTTTTATAGGAATGTATAAAATTATAAATCCATAAATAACGTGTTATAAATATATAAATATATATGTTAAAACCATGACTGTACAAGCATATTGACAATAAATATATATGTAAACACAGCACTATTTACACAGGATGAGACCTGTCGTGAACATGAAAAATATTACTGCATAAATGCATTTGAACCATAACACTAAGGTCGCAGCATCCCATGATTATTGCACATATTGTTTGCTCATATGTCTGCGCAGAGCTGGATAGTTTGGGAGCAGAGGAGATGTTAACCCCTCACAAGGAAAGGAGACCATCGCAGCCTCTGCCCCCGAACCTCCAAATAGCTCTGAAAATGCCAGGTTGGACCTTACCCTGCCATGGATGTAACTAAGTGAGCGGTGAGAGAAAGGAAAACTGTGCACATATTTTTATGTAAAAGTTTTTAGGTTTTATGTGAATCTGTGAATTTTTTTTCGGCTCTTTCTCTATATAACTTTACTAGTTGGTTCTCTCTGTAAAATCAAAGTGTTAAGCTCTTAGTACATCCAAGTGCAGCCTAAGCCTAGGCTGCACTACACACTTAAACCATCCGAACCTCTAGATTTTATACTGTTAAGAAAATATATCTTGATAGGAAGATAGACAGGTACACTAAGATTGTATAATGGAGGGCAACTCACTACCAGGAGGGGGAGGAACACAGATTTTTACGGTGGTTTGCTTGTGTCATAGACACGTGTAAAAATCCTCCGTGGAGTTCAACCCCCCTGGGGCTCGGCTGTCCATTTCGAGTATATATCTGGTCTCCAATTTTCTTAAAGCTCCATCTCTGTCACCTCCTCTCTTAAGAGGACCAACACAGTCAATGGCAAAGTAGCGCAACAGGGAACTGTCATTGTTGTGGTGTTCTTTGAAGTGGCGGGCCACCGGATATGCTGGATCATTTGTATTGATGGCCCTTATGTGCTGGAGTATCCTCTTGTGCACCTGCAGTTTGGTGCTACCAACATACCGCAGGGCACACGGACACTCCAGCACATACACCACATACTCGCTTTTGCAGGTAAGTTGTTTTTTAATCTTACGTACATTGGGGGTGAAAGGGATCGCATACTCTGTTTTGTTCAATCCGTGCTGACAGGCCTTGCAGGATGAACACTTCCTAAAGCCCTTACTCTTCCCTAACCAATTCTTACTAGTAGGGACTTCGGGGCTAGATTTAACTAGGGCATTTTGCATAGAGTATGCTCTCCTATAAGTGATAGACGGGGTGTTTGAAATTCTGTCCCCTATCACTGGGTCACATTTCACCAAATTCCAATGTTTGGAGGCTATTTTCCCCAGCGCCCCATGTTGCTTGTTGTAGGCCCAAATCAATCTGACTGTTTGATCATTAGGGGTGGTAGGCGTACTGTGGACTTTAGGCTGCAAGGCTTGGTCACGGGAAAGGGCATTAGCTTTGGTTATGGCCCTATCAACCACTGCGGCCTTGTAACCCCTAGCCAAGAATCTGGCCCTGCTAGCTTGCTGAGCGAGACTACATTGGGCTTCTGTACTGCTCAGACGTCTTATACGCAGCATTTCGCCATACGGAATGCTGCGTATAAGATGGGCTGGGTGATGGCTACTGGCGTGGAGAATTGTGTTTCCAGCCGTTTCCTTGCGGTACAACCTGGTTTTGAGTTTTGCTCCTCCTGGTGTGACTGTCATATCTAAGAAATGCACCTGATCCCTGCTAATGGTGGAAGTAAAGATCAAGTTGTAATCATTACTGTTAATTAGGTCAACAAAGTGTTCAGCTTCTAGACGAGTGCCCTTCCAGACTAGGAACACGTCGTCTATATAACGATACCACCTAACAATAGATCGCCTGGCAATGTCAGAGTGTGTGCCAAAGAGGACCTGTCTCTCCCAGTAGCCCATATGAAGGCAGGCATAACTGGGAGAGAAACAGGCCCCCATGGCCACACCCCTGACCTGTTGATAATATCTATTGTTGAACATAAAGAAACTATGGTGTAAACAAAATGAAATCATAGAGAGTAACATGCGATTATGGTCAGCCATGATTATCAGTCTCAGCCCTAGGTAGAATTCGATGGCTCGCAATCCGTCTTGATGGTTAATACTTGTGTATAAAGACGTGACGTCTAGTGTGATGAGCCATAAATCCGAATCCCACTCTATATCCTGTATCTTTCTTACAAAATCATTGGAATCTTGCACATAAGATGGTAAACCCTGAACGAATTCCTGCAAGAAAGAGTCCACATACACTGTTGTTTTCTCTAATAACCCCCCACAGGCTGCAATTATCGGTCTTCCCGGGGGTTTGTGTGGATTTTTGTGGATCTTCGGGATTAGGTATAGGACTGGCATGACTGGATGATTGTTCTTGAGGTATTTGAGTTCATCCATGCTCAGTAGGCCAAAGGATCTCCACCCCATAAGCAACGAGTAGAAATCTTCCTGAGCTTTTTTGACCAACGAAATGTCACTATGTCTGTAACAGTTCAAATCATTTAATTGGGAGAGGGCTTCTTCCAGGTATAGTTGTCGTGGCCACAGAACTATATTCCCTTCTTTGTCAGACTGTCTGACAATAACATTTTCATTGGCCTGAATTTTTTGGATGAGTCGCATGTATTGGTCATTCTGTGTGAATTTCTTACGTTTTGAATTGAGCACTTTGGAATGTAGCAACTTGATATCTTTGACTACAGCATCGTGGAAGATGTCAAGATTGTCATAGAGCATAACAGGTGTAAACGTGGAGCGTGGTTTAAAAGACGTTAGCCCTCCCACCCTATATATATATATATACCGCTGCGAAGTTCCTAGGGTGCGCCTACCCAGTGAAGAACGACAGCACTCGTGGGTAGAGTCCTTAAGTAGATTTTATTAAATGCTCGGACTCTTGGTCACGCAGACGTGTTTCGGCGCTAAGCCTTCATCAATGTGTGAACAGAGCGTCATTGCCGCCATCATGTATTTAAACATTTCAAAGCATTTTGCTCCTCGATCACATGATCGCGTTTATAGGTTTAATACCTATAAACGCTGATTATTCACTGTTAAAAATACACAAATGGATGTAGGTTTGTGACATAAGACAATGCCGTGCAGCACCTGTAGTTAAAGATGCTAAGTGCTAAGATGCTAAGTGGCATTGCTACGTACAATTGAAACACATCTGGCCCACAGATGGGCTATCGACATATGAGATGTAAGTTTGTCATTAATCCACAATACCGCCCTGGATGGGCAAAAAACACTAATCGGGAGCAGATGTATAATGCATACAAGTCTTTCACCAGGAGTTTCCGTGAAATAAGAACCAGCACAAATACTCACAATATACATGTTAATACGATTTATTTTTCGAAAAACTGGTAAACTGTTTCATTTGAATTAATTTAAACGTACTTTCAAATCTCTATAGACACCTGTGATAGTCTCAGCCCAGGTGTACTGCGAGTTCTTCACTACTGTTGAGGCCTAAAGGGGTCTTAGTCTGAAGGTCTATGATATACCTGGATTCAAGGCGCCTTAGTCTTTGAATCCTGTCTCCTCCTCTTGGATTGCTTGGAACATGGTCAAGGCAAAAGTACATAAGAAGATCTCTATTCCGATTGTGTACTTTATTGAAATGCCTTGCCACGGGATAGGCCTCATCATTGTAGGCGATCGCCCTCATATGTTCCAATATTCTCATCTTTGCCGGGTTGATCGTGCTCCCAATATATCTCAGGCCGCACGGACATACCAGGCAATAAACAGCACAGGGGGTGGTACATGTGAGGAACTTCCCTCTCTTCTTAAGTTTGTTCAATCCTGCAATGTTATAAGAGACAACAGGCTTACTGGCTTTGCAGGCTTTACATTTACAACACAGAAAGAATCCATGTAGTTCTTTAAACATGGCTTTTTAGGGGCAACTTCATGATAGCTGTGTACTAAATCATCTCTCAGGGACCTGGCCTTTTTGAAAGTTAAAAATGGATTAGATGTAAGATCCTCTCCAATAATGTTATCGGCCAATAAAATATGCCAATTCTTACGCATCACTCTTTTCAGCTGATTGGCATTACTTGAAAAAGTGGTGATCATCCTAAAGGAACCATTTTCCTTCTAGTCACTCTCCTTTCTGTCAGTTAGCAGGGTTTTACGATCAATTCTTTCTACTCTTGACAGGGTATGTGACAGGACTCTCTCACTATAACCTCTCACTTTGAAGCGCTCTATACTAGATAGAGTTGCTTCATTAAAGTCTGCCTCTGTGGTGTTGTTTCTTCTCAGTCTAAGCAATTCCCCGTAGGGGATGCTATCAATGAGTTTTTTCGGGTGACTACTAGTGGCAAACAAGGTTAAATTCCCTGCTGTGGGCTTTCTAAACAATTTCGTTTTTAATCGTCCATCAGCCACGTACACAGTTAAATCTAGATAGTTGATCTCCTCAGTGCTGAGTGCACAATTGAGGGCACTCAGCCCTCAATTGTGAATAGGACCTTAAGTCCCAACAAGTTACGCATTTGAATCAACTCTCAGGTACATTGAGTTTTGATCACACACGCACGTGAGTTTCACGAGCGTCATAAAGTGATATTATCCCCGTAAATAGTGGGAACGCTTTGAGATGCAGTAACTTAAACAACCGCCCCACTGTTATGCAAAACCCACAGACTGTAATGTAAATTACGAGGCAAAAATGTAATAAAACCACAAGTCCCAGCATGCCCCAGGTAATCATAGGGTGTGTTTACAGGTAGATGCGTAGAAATAGCAGAGGGACAAATCACCAAAGCTACCGTGAACAGGAACTACGGTTCGAAACGCGTAGGGAGTTTTTTCACGTTTGAAAAATAAAGTAACTGCTGAAGTATCAAGGAGTGTGCAGCGATTTCTTCTCTGGAATTGAATGAATTGGGACACTGCCCTGGTCCCATCGCTGGCACCAACTGGTCCGTGCTCCCGCTGCAGTGCACCAAGCTCAATCACCACGCGAATCCTATCCACCATATTGCTAAACTCCTAAATGATGCGCATTTCGTATCTGATGGGTTCCTGGCACTGCGTCCCGCGTAACATCATATGCGTATGAGGTCACGCCAGCTGCTATTTTGTTATCCGACGGGTACGCAGTACTAAGCAACACGTTACGTCATGTATGTATGGGGTTGCACTCGCTGAGCGTTGCGTATGCAACAAGTGTACGCTGCCAGGCCCTGTGTTTCATCATAAACGTATGGTATAGTGCCGGGTACGCCATTCCCTCATTTTTTTTTTACATCTCAAAACTATATCTAAATACCTTTAAAGTGTATATGAGAGCAAGCGATAATCTAAAATATTTCAAACATTTATATATTTATAACTGTAATAAACATATATATTATGATAAATATATTTTCTCAAAATCGCGTCGGGTGTGTCCTCCTTGCGCCCTCAATGCGTGATTGCCATGTGACCTTAAAAAAAAGCATTTGATTAGTTCATACCATTTCCCATTATAACAGTTGGAGGACCCCACCCATTTTAGTCATTCTCACTACTGCGTTTGATGAGACACACCCCTTCTGCTTTGACACCTTTTTAAAAAAGTTTTTTTGCTGTGTACACATATCTTATACTACACACAACATGCAACGATCATCTTGATCAATATTCATGGTCTGTACAGTAGCCTTCCACATGTGATGGCCATGCATCTGAAACGTTACATCAAAAAACAAATGTGTGTTACACAATGCCCCTGGTGTGTGTGTGTGCACAATATTGTGCTGCCTTTCGGGCCTGGGTATTGGTGGCTCAAAGGGGTATCATCAGCCACGGGCAGAGTGCAAATCCTAGATCACATGTGACAAACAGTAAAGAGTAATGTGTACATTTGTGTTGCAGTATGCTCTGTTGTCATGCTTTACCAGTATAATAGTGTGTCATATGTGAGACTTTTAGATTTATGTTTGGCGTGAATTGCTTGACTGTAATGAGTGTCATCACTATGTATGACGTAGCTTCACTGCTGATCCTCCCTCCATCTGAGCACATTCACATGTGTGCGCTTCGCGATAGCAACACTTTCAATATTACTGCACACCATTTACATGCATATCTGTGTATATCCACAAGCTTGACAACAACATGTGATGTTGTCCATTCAATATTTTCGAACAGCATCTCATTAGCGATATTTGCCGCCCTCCCGGTACATACTACATTAATGTAAATTGCGTATTCTGCGACGTCAAAACTGCAAGAGAAACACACATAAGTACACTTCCTGGCAAGGCAAGAACTGAACAATGCCCAGGTCCCCGGAACAATTATTCACACCCCTACGCTGGCCCTGGCATACGCAAGCCCAGCCCACTTTGCGTACGACAACGCCATATGTCCCAGTTCTTCCACACTGCCTCCGATGATATGGCTGCATCCACCTCGCATATCACAAAGTGAAATAAAAAAAAGGGATCCATGAGGTGTACACCATCCTGCAAACAACACTGGACATGAGTTGTGAACCCTACTGGACGTTGTGTTTCGAGAGGGGTCCATGAGGTGTGCACCATCCTGCAATCAACACTGCACTTGAATTGTGAACACTGCTGCCCATTGTGTTTGGACACACAACAATGACAGCAGGTGAGCAGTGCGGCCTGGGTGCACAGGGGCTGCAATTGAGCGCGGTGCAGCAGGAGGTGTGGGGTGCATCAGCCTAAGTGCGCAGGCAGGAGGAGTTGGTGGTGGGAGTAGCTGCCGGGTGGTGCTGTGGGAAGGGGCATGGTGGGGGGTAGTCATCTATGGATTACAGAGGATTACAGGTAAGTAAACATATAAATAAATAAAACGAATTTTGTTGCATGCACTGCATCCCATTTGGGGATGCAGTGTGTGAAACAAAGTTAATTTTATTTATTTATAGGTTTACTTACCTGTAATCCTTCGTAATCCATAGATTACTACCCCCCACCCTGCTCCTCTCCCTCCCAATGTCACTGCCCGGCAGCTACTCCCACCACTGACCGCTACTGTGCGCAGGCGCGAACAAGCGATGTTGCCGTGAGTAATAATGTGATCTCTGACCTCATTCAGTCACATCTCTATCTCATTTTAACCCCTTCCATGCGGCCGCGATTCCCCTGGTGTGCTGTAAAGAGCACGAACAGGGGCGGGCCGTGACGAACCCCGGCCGTCATCAGCACACGAGCACCGTAGTGCATGACGGCTGGGGTTCGTCATCAGCATGGAAGGGGTTAAGGACCTGCTGGACCGTACTGTAGGCCTGAGCCAGCGGGCCCGCTGCCCTACAGACACGTGGTGTTTGCTTTTGGAACACTGTAGGGAGCTGATTACTAAGTGTACATGCACACAGGTTTGCACCACTGCATTACACGTGCACATTCCTTTGTATGTGAACGTTGGCATAACATATTATTATTTAACATTGTGTATTCTTCTGCACTCCAACTCCTCTTTGAACCACGATTACCACTAACAGTTGGTACATTGTACTTCAAGAAGGAAGGATGCACTCAACTGGTGTTTGTGGTGTTTCACTAACAGCGCACACCTCAATCCATCTAGAATACAAATCAATTACAACAATCAAGTAAGGAGTGTCTGACACCCCAGAAAGTGGCCCTAGGATATCAATGGCAATCTTATCCCATGGATGATTAGGTAAATTTCTGCAAACCATGGGCATGTGTTTTGTCTTAAGAATTTTATCTCTTGCAGAACACTCCACACAATCTCTAACCATTCTTTCTATTTCTAAATCCATTCCAGGCCACCAAAATTGTTTTCGTAACATCTCTTTAGTCTTCACTATACCCAAATCACCACAGTGTGCATGCAACAACAATTTTTTCCTCAAGAAAGAAGGAGGTATAAGTCTCACTCCACGTGTCAACATTCCATCAGAAATAGATAATTCTTTAGAAACAAGAGACCAAGGTTTTTCCAAACGTTGTTTCCCTCTCAACATACCCATAACCTTGACTAAATCCTCATCTTTCTCTAATTCATTTTTCCACTCATGTTCCTCAACAACACCTTCCGTAACTTCACAGACATTTATAACATCATCATCCTCTTCAAATACATCCCCAAGACACATTTTGTCACTTTTCACCAGTCTCGAGAAACAATCAGCAGATTTATTGGAAACTCCAGGTATGTACTGTACCACAAAATCAAATTTTTGCAATGAAATAATCCATCTCCTAATCCTAGATGAAATTGAATCTAATCCCTTTTTGTAAAAGACCTCTTTTAAAGGCTTGTGATCAGACATAACAAAAATCTTAGTACCCCAAATTAAATTTTTTAATTTTCTCAGAGCCCAAAAAATTGCTAAAGACTCTTTCTCTATGACAGAGTAATTTAATTCTGGTCCCCTGAGACACCTTGAAGCACAAGCAATGAGGGAATCATTACCTTGTTTACTTTGAACCAAAACTGCCCCAAGACTTTTATCACTAGCATCAGTAAATAAATAAGTTTGAAAACCTGGAACAAATGCATGAAGACAAGGAGCTTTCTTCAACTCCTCTTTAATTTCTTCAAATTCTTTCTTGCACTCATTCGACCATTCAAAGACTACACTCTTTTATACATATATACATATATACATATACATACATATACATATATATATATACACTGAAAAAACCATAGGTTATAGACCATATATAGTTAGGAATTTGCATTTACAAAACCTTGAAAATTCACTGAAAAAAACATAGGTTAGAGACCATATATAGTTAGCTGGACATTTTATTGATATAAAACCAATGAAATTCCATATATAGTTAGTTACACTAACTATATATTTCCCACATCCGCAATCCAATGCTGATGATGTCACATATTACATCATTCATGACATGGTCAGTGACATCACTGATGACATCTCAAATGACATCACTGATGACATCACTGATGACATCATCCAGTGTCTGTGTGTTTTTGTAAAGTTTAAATATGTTTTACATATTGAAGAATGAGTGGATGTATAAGAGTATGGATGAAAGATTTGATTGTATAAGTGAGTAAGTATGTGTTAGTATATCTGTGAAAATGTAAGCTGTTCTGTGTTTAACTGTATAGATGAAGAAATCAAAGTGTGATTGATTCTTTACAGGACTGACTAGGTGTGTGAGTAACTCCATGGATGAGTGGCAGTGTGTAAGTGTCTGCATAGGTGGAGAAGTGTGGCTCAGGGGTTAGAGGCGGCAGACCCGGAAGCTGAGATCGGCCCTGGACCAGGGTTCAATTCCCCGCCTCGGCGGGTCTTGGGCTCAAAAATTCCACGGACTCGATAATTCTCGCTCCGGTGCCTTCTCGACTCACGGGTTCACACTCTGTGACTCTGGGCAATAGCTTGCTTAATCTCCACAACGGCCCCTCGCGGCGGGATGCCTGGCTTTCACCTTGTGGATACCCTGCCGGGGTTATCTCACAGGGGAATACCAGGACGGGTTCCCTAAGCAAGCGCCGGGAAACCCTTTGTGGGTAGCTGTGCGCTATATAAGCTCAAATACATTTACATTTACATTTGTATGAGTGCATATGATAGTGTTGTAATGAAGAGTGACTGTATGTACGAGTGATTGTATGGGTGAATGAGTGAATGTGTGTGTAGACGTAAGAATTAGTGAGTGTGATGTAGTAAATGGTATTCGTGTGTCAATGGTTTAAAAAATGATACTCTGTATTTTACACTAGGTGTAACAGTGGTTATATTAGAGTGTAAGGAGGTGCATTGTATTATCACATGAAGTATATCATCAGTGGTGTGATCATTGATGTTAAATGAGATGTTATCAGTGATGTCATCAGTGATGTCATTTGAGATGTCATCAGTGATGTCATCAGTGATGTCACTGACCATGTCATGAATGATGTAATATGTGACATCATCAGCATTGGATTGCGGATGCGCGAAATATATAGTTAGTGCAACTAACTATATACGGAATTTCATTGGTTTTATATCAAAAAAATTTCCAGCTAACAATATATGGTCTCTAACCTATGGTTTTTTCAGTGAATTTTCAAGGTTTTGTAAATGCAAATTCCTAACTATATATGGTCTATAACCTATGGTTTTTTCAGTGAATTTCATTGGTTTTTTAAAAGCTAATATCTATAGCTAATAAATATATTCTTTATTACGTGACGTTTCACGTAGCCACGTGAGATTCCTCATGATGCGTCTCATAACCGTGACGTATCGGCTCTGCAGCGCAAACAAAACCCGTAACGTAAGCGTGCCGGAGCACGCTTACAGATATATATATTTTTTTTAACCTTAATTAGACAAAATCCACACGTGCACATATCTTGAGGCCTTGCAAAGGCACATCAAACAAAACAGTCCCTACAATTTTGCCAAGTTTGGAGGAAATCTATTCCCTTAAATTTTTTTTTTACTGTTTCTCTTTGGTTTTCCCCTTGTTACGCTTACCGGGACGCTACCCGGTACGCGAACCGGACGCTCCAAAAATACAAGATGGCGGACTGCCCGGTTCGCGTACCGGGAAGCGCCTCTTTTGAGAAAAATCGCAAAACTTTTTATTTTTAATTTTTTGCCTCGCTGGGCACTTTGATATCCCCCTCATCAATCCTACGGGGTCAGGAGGGGTCTACCTTACCCCCTTTCCTTCATTTCCCCCTTTTTTTTTTCCACCTCTTGTCTCTCGATCCTACCGGGAGACAAGATGGCGGGCGCTCCGGACTGTTTACAATGTTGGCAGCCAATCAGCTGCTCCTCAGACTCCCGTTACGCTACCGGTTAGCTACCCGGTTAGCTGCCCGGTTAGCTGCCATGTTCGCGTACCGGGACGCGCCTATACGGCGAAAAATCGCAAAAAATTTTTTTTAATTATTTTTTGCCCAGCGGGGCACTTTATTATCCCCCTCATCAATCCTAGGGGGTCAGGAGGGGTCTACCTTGCCCCCTTTCCTTCATTTCCCCCTTCGTTTTTCACCACATCTTGTCTCTCGATCCTACCGAGAGACAAGATGGCGGCCGCACCGGACTGTTTAGAATGTTGACAGACACCGGAGAGCCAATCAGCTAAGTTAATATAAATAAGTTTTGATCTAAATTACATTTTCTTTAAATACCAAATCCAGAGCTCTTAAAATAGACATTACTACTCCTATATACTACTAAGCCCTGGGCCTTTAAAAATCTTTACAGCCCCTCTGCACTACTCATCTCTGAGCCCTAAAAACACTTTATAATCCCTAAAGCTACCCATCCATGAGTCCTAAAAACTCCTTACCACCCCTATACACAGCCCATTAGAGTCCAAAAACGTACTACCTCTATACACTATTCATCTCTAACCCCTAAAACACCTTAATTATTCTATTCCCTACCCTTTACTGAACCTTTAAAAGTATTACTACTCCTTTTTATATAAAATGAAAATAATGAACCAACATTTATTCTATTTTTTAATAAATTAGTTGCTACGTATATTTTTAAATTTAATGACATGCTAAAATAATGTAATTAAGAATTAATTATATTGAATTAAATTTGGTTTAAATTACTGTTGCAATTTTAAGTGTCCAAACTTTGACAAAGTATGCGTTTGTTTTTATATATTACAATACTTCTCTGACCAGAGAAAACCTGGACTCAGGTGTGCAGTGCAAGAGTTTATTGCTGAAGCACTTCGACCCGACAGAGTCTTGTTCACGAATATGGTTCCCAACTTCACTTGCTCCATATGTACAGTGCCAAAGTGGTAAACATAAAGGATGTGAAAAACACATTTGTTTCCTAGCTGCCATAATCTTCTAATATAGTTTGACTTATATTTCACTATTCTGTACAAGTACAAATATCCACATTATACTGCAGTCAACCACAAATTCGAGTCACCTCATTTTTTAAATCATATCATAAATATATGTACATCATTTTTATTAACTGAAAAAAATTGAAAAATTAAATGAAATGTATTATAATAGTGTGACTACACTTTACACTATCAAAGTAAATCAACATACAAAGCCCCAGGTCTTGTCAAACTCCCGGTGGATTTATTTCGGGAGAACCTATTGTCTGGGCCCCATACCTGACTGCCTTATTTAATGCAATCCTGAAGGGCATGAACCCCCAACACTTGGAAGGGTGCAGAAATAGTACCCATTTTGAAAAAGGGTTGCCCTCTCCTACCCACCAACTATAGACCCATCAGTTTAATTGATAACACCCAAAAGCTGATGGGCAGGGTCTTATTGCTCCACATACAGGGGTGGACGGAGGAGCAAGGAATTTTGAGCCCCTACCAGGCTTGCTTCAGATCAAATATGTCCACCGTGGACCAGATATTCAGACTACAGCTATTGTTCTGGAAAACGGTGAGGATGGAGGGTGGCAGCCTCTATCTCATATTTGTCGATCTAAAGTCCGCCTTTGATCTTGTGCCAAGAAAGAAGCTGTAGAAGGTGCTTGACAAGCTTGGGTGTCCACCATACCTTCTTAATGTGCTTGTAAGGCTACAAGCTGATAACTACGCACAGGTTAGATGCGGCAAATTTGGAGAACACTCCTCACGCTTCCCTGTGAGAAAGGGGGTCAGGCAGGGCTGTGTTTTAGCCCCCACACTATTCTGCCTTTATATTAATGGGCTCATTGCTTTTTTAAACAACACTAAAGATGCAGATGCACCAAAATTGGCCACAGGGAAAGTGCCTGCGTTGATGTTCGCAGACAATACTTTGTTATTGTCGAAGTCACCACTAGGCATACAACGCACTCTGGATGGGTTTGCCCAGTTTTGTAATATGAGATGTCTGGAGATAAATGTATCCAAGACAAAATGTATGGTTTTTAACCCTCCAAAGAGCACGTGCCCAAACCCTTCTTTAAACAGTATTCCCCTTGATAAAGTAAGGACATTTGATTACCGGGGCATAACATTGTCCGAACAATTCGGGTGGGGGCCACATATTACAAAAGCATGGCTCGAGCTCACCCAGACATCAGGAGGGATAATAAAAATGCTCAGATCCTCAACCTTTAAGCCAGCTGCCTCTGTGGTGGAGATATATAAGACTCAAGCCAAGGGGCCACTATGTATGGGGCAGAGCTCTTGGGGCATAGTTCCACCACAGAATTTATGAAGCTAGAAAATAACTTCATGAGACAGCTCATTGATCTATCACGCAGCACCCCATTGGTGCCCCTCCGTATGGACTTGGGCATGAGGCCAATTGATCAAGAGATCGCCCTCAGGCCCCTGACATTTTGGAGGAGGCTATGGGTAACTCCGGAGCTGAGCGCGTTTAAAGAAGAGCTGAAAGAGCTCCTCCCCAGACTTAATCACAGCAAAACTCCATGGTTGGCCCACATTAGAAGCCTTGCCATTATGATCGAGCTACTGGATCTTTGGTTATCTCCTGAGTTATTCTGCCCCAAGATATCCAGGGCAGATCTCGTAAAACAGCTCAGGCAATCTAATCTGCTGCTTTTACAGGAGAGCACTAAAGAGGGCTGGTTTACCAGGGAGTTTTTGCAAGTAAAGGAGATGTACATAAAGGAATCCTTTCTGGATGTAATCTAGCCACCGATGGCGAGCAAATTGTATGCGCAATTTAGATGGGGGAACTTACCTCTGGCTGAGTATACCAGTTCATGGGCACTGGAGAATTTGAGTATGTGCCCTAGCTGCAAATCAATGGTTGAAACTGAGTTACACGTTTTATTTTTCTGCCCTGCATACGTGCTACCTCGCAAACGCTGGGTAACCCAACTATGTAAAAATGTAGGGTTTACCCGCTGTGCCGAGGTCTTTAAAGTTTTAAAATACGATACCGAACCCCCAATTGTATTCGCAGTATCACGGTTTTAAAATGCCATGTGGCATATTAGGAAAAGTCTTTTAGAACTTGCGTAGGGCAGGATTAACTTGAGACACCCCGTTTGCTGTTTTTTTATTAAGTCACAGTGCACTTTAATCAGTGTTCGGGTCATTTCCCCTTTTTTAGAGAATTGCATTGTGTACCAAGTGTTACCTTTTTTAACCATGTATACATTATGATAATGTTTTTATTGTATAAATTGTGTACATATTCAGGAAATGTTTATCATGAACTTTTATGGCCTAATCGGCCGAAATAAAGTTTTACAACAACAAATCAACATACTACATAGGCAAAAATCCCAGCATTTCATCTGTTTTTGCACTGTCCAACCTAATTGTCATCCTTATTCAGTCAAATGATCTGTGAAGTCATTTCAACAAAATCAAGCCCAAGTGCACATGTACTTGCAGTCAATTGTTGATGTCCCTCTTTCATACATCACTCTTACTGATTCAATTAACAATTACAAACCTAGTTCCTCCTACATATTATAGTTGAGTTGAGTTTTTGGGCAACACATTCTTTTGCACTGCACACCTGAGAGCTTGTTTTCTCTTGTCTGAGAAGTAATGTAATTTGGAGGATCGGCAGCTCTGCCAATGAACATGCTACCCTTGCTTGGGCTCTGAAGTGAAGAACATTTTTTGAGTGATTTTTGTACATATTTATATATTTACTGACAAAAACAAAGGTTAAAATGACATTATAGTTAGGAGAATATGTCAGTCGCAACATTAACGTTTTGAACTACAAACAACATTGAACTTGATGAGTTTGAGTGAGCAGAGCCAAGTATATCTTGCACCCTCTCCATTCACTGCTTATGATGACTTCACATATTACATCACTCATGACATGTTCTATGACATCATTTATAACATCACTGATGATACCTCAAAAGACATCATTGACACTGGACAGTTACAGTTAAGATTGCTTTTCCATAGACAAGGCCTTTTTTGTATATATGTATATATACATAACGTTATAGTTAGGACCAAGTTTCCATAGGAAAAGCATTTTTTGTTTTCCTAATAACTTTGGTGCTGTTTGACAAATCTTCACAACAGTTTTCCCCCCAAAAATTACTTCTACCTCAGCTCCTAAATGGAAAGTTTCTGGTGGACCCGTTGAGCAGGGTCCTAGAAAAAGGGGGACTCCCAAACATGCTTTCCCCATTAATTTTTCCAAAGAAACTTTAGACACAGCTACAGCCCAAATCCCAGAACAGATTTCCACCAAATTTGGCAGAAAGCTAGATCTTGGTCCAGAAAGAGTGCTTTTTGGGATTTGGTGTAAAATCTCTTCAGTCGTTTTTGAGCCCCCAGTGTCAAAAAGAAATTGTTCTGACTGATCTCATGGTGAGATCTGAGTGACTGCTACCACATCAATAAGTATGTGGCAGCAGCAATCTTGGGACTCAGGACTCAGTCCCGAGTCCTAACAAAAACATTAAAAAAATAAATTGGGTCTGGGTAGGGATTTGGTGCATATACTCTTTAGTGGGAGAGAAGTGTGTGGCCACCCTCTCCAAGCCTCTAAGTGGCCTCAGGAATCCCATCCCTCTGGGCTGCCTAAAAATGAAGGCAGACCCCCTCCTGAGCCTTAAGAGGACCTGGGAACCCCATTACCAAGGGCCTCAAGATAGTCAATCAATCAACCAGTTGATTTATATAGCCCTGCTTATCACCCAAGAGTGTATCCAGGCACTTATTATTATTATTATTATTATTACGCACTTGTATAGCGCACAACTACCCGTAGGCATCTCGGCGCTTGTATGAATACCGCCGAGGAACCCTTCCTGGCCTTTCCCTGTGAGGAACCCACTCCTGGGCACCCCCAAGGTGAAGTCAGGCATCCTCAGAGTTGTCAGGCCGTTGTAGAGATTAAGCAAGCTATTGCCCAGAGGTGCAGAGTGGGACTCATGATTATAATAGGCACCGTAGCGAGAAATATCAGGTCCGAGGAAATTGAGCCCGAGACCCGCTGAGGCGGGAATTGAACCCTGGTCCTGGCCAGACTACTACGTCAGGGTCTGCCGCTCTAACCATTGAGCCACACTTCCCTACTTGCTGTGACCAAGATGGAGAAGGACCAATCAACCCCCCTCTCAGAGCCATATCATGGACCTGAGGACCCCATCCCCTGGGGCCGACTCGGGGATGGTGTCCCAGGATCCCCAACACCCAGGAAAACATTTTTTCCCTGCCCAAGACTGCTCAAAGGGAAAGAGTAATATTCTCCCACCCGGCAGGAGTACAAACCAGCTCTTGCAGGGAGGGAGAGCAAAACTTTTTCCCTGCCTGCATTCTCAGGCAGAGAAAATACATAGGATTGCTCCCGTCTGGTGGGAGCAAATGAAAACTGCACCCACGGATGGGAGCAATCCCTGCTTCTACTTCACCTGGAATGGGTGCATGTAAGGAGCTAGCAGCTCTGTGGGGTCCCTGGGCCTCACTCAGCAGCTTCCAATGAGGAACCTCCTAATGCGGGGCCCCAGGTGTACATGGGGAACCCCACCTAAAAAAAAACATGGGACCTGGGGTTTTCCCTGTGGCCCCAAGACAAATAATGGTCTGGGGAGCACCAGGAAAGTACTGCTCCACCCCATAAATAAAAATTAATTCTGGCTTCTGCATGTTTGGAGAAATGCAGTTGCATGGAGGGAGCTGATGGGGCCACTGGGTCTCTGGGGGCTCCACCCCAGCACTCTATCAAAAAAAGCAGTGGATGTCCTGGGCGAAACCGCGAAACCCAGAAATTGTTTTGCAAAATTTCACAAAAAGTGAATAATAAATGAGAGGCCACATCCACTTATTTATCATTCACCACTCATTCAGAGCAATACTCATGCTTGGTCCAAGATCACGGATGTCTCCACAGCTAAAATCCCTACATTAGCTGCCAGTTCGCAAGAGGATCCATTTTAAAGCAATGGTCCTGGCTTTCAAGGCTCTCAAAGGCATAGGTGCTGTCTATATCAGGAAGAGAGTCCAGTTCTACTGATCGCACCGAACACTGAGATCTTCAATGCTTCAGTTGGCATGCACTCCCAAATTAAGTATGGGCGAAATTTGCGAATTTGCGCAAAATCAAATTCGCAATCTGCAATTTTTGTTTTTTGCGTGTTCACGGGGTTTTTTGCGTGTTCGCGGGGTTTTTTGCGTGTTCGCAAGGCTTTTTGCGTGTTCGCGGGCCGCTTGCATGGAGAAGTTACCCATGCGGTCGTGTATGGGCACAGCATCCTCTGGTTCACCACTGCCACCCTCTAGTTCATCACTGCCACCCTCTGGTTCACTACTGCCACCCTCTGGTTCACCCCTGCCACCCTCTGGTTCACCCCTGCCACCCTCTGGTTCACCACTGCCACCCTCTGGTTCAGCACTGCAACTCTCTGGTTCACCCCTGCCACCTTCTGGTTCAGCACTGTCACCCTCTGGTTCACCACTGCCACCCTCTGGTTCATGACTGCCACTCTCTGGTTCATCACAGCACTTCTGGTTCACCGCAGCACCCTCTGGTTCACCCCTGCCACCCTCTGGTACAGCACTGTCACCCTCTAGTTCATGACTGCCACCCTCTGGTTCATCACAGCACCTCTGCTTCACTTCTGTCACCCTCTGATACAGCACTGTCACCCTCTGGTTCACCACTGCCACCCTCTGGTTCAGGACTGCCACCATTTGGTTCATCACAGCACCTCTGGTTCACCACTGCCACCCTCTGGTTCATCACTGCCACCCTCTGGTTCACCACTGCCACCCTCTGGTTCACCCCTGCCACCCTCTGGTTCACCCCTGCCACCCTCTGGTTCACCATTGCCACCCTCTGGTTCAGCACTGCCACTCTCTGGTTCACCCCTGCCACCTTCTGGTTCAACACTGTCACCCTCTGGTTCACCACTGCCACCCTCTGGTTCACAACTGCCACCATCTGGTTCATCACAGCACCTCTGGTTCACCACTGCCACCCTCTGGTTAACCACTGTCACCCTCTGGTTCAGCACTGCCACTCTCTGGTTCACCACTGCCACCCTCTGGGTCACCCCTGCCACCCACTGGTTCACCACTGCCACCCACTGGTTCATCACAGTACCCTCTGGTTCACCCCTGCCACCCTCTGGTACAGCACTGTCACCCTCTGGTTCACAACTGCCACCCTCTGGTTCACGAGTGCCACCCTCTGGTTCCTTACAGCACCTCTGGTTCACCACTGCCACCCTCTGGTTAACCACTGTCACCCTCTGGTTCACCACTGCCACCCTCTGGTTCACAATTGCCACCCTCTGGTTCATCACAGCACCTCTGGTTCACCACTGCCACCCTCTGGTTAACCACTGTCACCCTCTGGTTCAGCACTGCCACTCTCTGGTTCACCACTGCCACCCTCTGGTTCACTTCTGCCACCCACTGGTTCACCACTGCCACCCACTGGTTCATCACAGCACCCTCTGGTTCACCCCTGCCAACCTCTGGTACAGCACTGTCACCCTCTGGTTCACAACTGCCACCCTCTGGTTCACAACTGCCACCCTCTGGTTCATCACAGCACCTCTGGTTCACCACTGTCACCCTCTGGTTAACCACTGTCACCCTCTGGTTCAGCACTGCCACTCTCTGGTTCACCACTGCCACCCTCTGGTTCACCCCTGCCACCCACTGGTTCACCACTGCCACCCACTGGTTCATCACAGCACCCTCTGGTTCACCCCTGCCACCCTCTGGTACAGCACTGTCACCCTCTGGTTCACAACTGCCACCCTCTGGTTCACCACTGCCACCCTCGGGTTCACCCATGCCACCCTCTGGTTCACCACTGCCACTTCTGGTTCACCCCTGCCACCATCTGGTTCATCACTGCCACCTCTGGTTCACCCCTGCCACCCTCTGGTTCAGCACTGCCGCCCTCTGGTTCAGCACTGTTGCCTTCTGGTTCACCCTGCCACCCTCTGGTTCATCACTGTCACCCTCTGGTTCTTCACTGCCACCCACTTGTTCACCACTCCCACCCTCTACCAAGACCTTTTGTGACGCAGCGGCAGCAAAAAAGAGGTGCCATGATGCTGGGTATTTACAACGTGACGCATCTTAGAGATGCGTCACGTTGTAAATCCCTGCGCCATCAGGAGGCGTTCCGGCGCAGGGGAGGGCGTTCCTGCTCAGGATCTACAAGAATTCACTCAGTCACTTTTAGGCCAATGCTGCGTCAAAACCCTGCGCCTGCTTGAAGCAGGCGCAAGGCTTGATGCAGCATTGGGGAGATAGGGCCCCAGAGCATTGCTGGAGCTGCGTCGCAAGCTCGACGCAGCTCCAGCAATGTGCTGCTTTTACGGAACAGATGCGTGATGCATCTGTGCCATTTTTGCCACATGGTGCGCCACATTGTAAATGCGGCGCACCATGGGTAGCGGATCTGCAGGCACAATAACTGGCGCATCCCTGGGGATGCGCCAGTTATTGTCAATCTGCCCCTATACATTTAGCCAACGAGGGAACACTTACTGATTAGACAGTAGAAAGTACTCCAGTTGAGTAAAGGTATTGCACAAAAAGGTGGCATCTTTGTGGACAAACACGCAGGGCGGGATTCATTCTGTCCCCTGTAGACTCGTTTTTTGTGCCCTTCTGCCCTCTGTTAGACTCGTTTTTCCCTTGCTTTTCTGCCCTTCTGCCCTCTGTTAGACTCGTTTTTCCCTTGTTTTTCTGCCCTTCTGCCCCCTGTTAGACTCGTTTTTTGTGCCCTTCTGCCCTCTCTCTGTTAGGCTCATTTTTCCCTTGTTTTTCTGCCCTTCTGCCCTCTGTTAGACTCGTTTGTTGTGCCCTTCTGCCCTCTGTTAGACTCGTTTTTGTGCCTTTCTGCCCCATTAGACTAGTTTTTTGTGCCCTTCTGCCCTCTGTTCGACTTGTTTTTCCCTTGTTTTTCTGTCCTTCTGCCCTCTGTTAGACTGTTTTCTTGTGCTCTTCTGCCCTCTGTTAGACTCGGTTTTCCCTTGTTTTTCTGCCCTTCTGCCCTTTGTTAGACTGCTTTTTGTGCCTTTCTGCCCTCTGCATCACCACATCATCACTCAGCTCTACCCCAGCATCACTCAGCACCACGACATTATCACTCAGCACCACCACATTATCACTCAGCACCACCACAGCACCACTCAGCGCCACCACAGCATCACTCAGCGTCACCACAGCATCACTCAGTGCCACCACATTATCACTCAAAACAACAACACAGGGTCGTGGCTCTGACCCAGTAAGGCTAAGCCCAATGTAACAAAAGAACAACACAACTGCCAATACTGGACTTCATGTTTCTGCTATTTGTACTAACCTTTATGAATGAAACATACCGGTCCGTTTATTTGAATTTACGTCACTTAGTTTATTGATTCATTTTTTATAGTGAAACCATATTACTTCATAAAGATGTCACTCGTTTTTTTGTGCATGTACAAACAGATATAAAACAATACACTTCAATACAACATAGTTTAAATATACATTACATTTACAAATTATCAGCACATCCACCAACCATTCATACCTCACTCATACCTACAAATAAACCACATAAAACATTATTTTGAGCCTAATGTCGAAAAATGGGTTATACGTCCATGTAGATGGTATTAAACTTTGTTATTTTGTCATAAACAGTCCTATTTAGAACAATCACTTGGAAACAAAGCCTTGTTATCCAAACCACAAATTGCTTTTTTATTCTGATTGACACTGGGCGTCAAAAGCAGGTCGACGCGTTTCGAAGCCCCAATTGCGGGGTTCTCCACAGGACCAACACTCTACAAAACATAAAAAGACACCTAATTTAAAAACTGTCACATACTATAGAGAAGACTTAAGACACTAATACCACCAGTTGGCATCCAGCTACCCTACCTTATTAGTGTAGGACACAATCCCTTATTATAGATGAAGTGGAGTTGACACAGGTCACAATAGACACTCTGAACAAAAAGAGACATAACAAAAGACCTTATCAAGATTCTGTATAAATGGCCCACCCTTTCTGAAAATAAATGGCGCTTCAATATCACTCACCTATTTGGGTGTGTGGAAGTAACTTCTGAAAAAGATGAAAGATGCAAAGGACCCATTAGTCTAACATATGCCTGACATTACAGGACTGTTTGAAAGCAGAGAACTTAGTTATGAGCAGTGCTTACCAATTTGGGGCACGTCACGGACTAATAGCCCGTTGTCGGTTTCAGGCAACATAAATTACGATCTGCAAGGAAAGCAAGCCATTAGGGTTCCAAAAAACGATCGGCGATGGTGCATGAATTTTGAATAGAATATAGAGTCAGGCTTACCAAGTCAGAGGACATCAAGTTAATCCTCTGTGTAGATTGCTTGCAGTGCGGCACCAACGATCTGTAAGACAAACAGACCATTGGGATAACTGAAGAAATGTTGTAGCGGGCCGTCAATCCTAACTTGAGAGCTGGCATTTCAGAGCGGCAGCTTACCTCAGTCTCGTCACGTGGCCCCTCTCACGTATAGTCCGGAAGTGTGTGGAACCGCAATTCAGTGTTGTTTGTATCTATTGGTCGAAGTGCCGATCACGTGGTTCGGACAGCAACAAAGAAATTTTAAAGGCACACTGTTGAAACCTAATTAATGCTCAAATGGACATTCAATGCTGTATACGCAGCTAATTCAACACTGTCAGAAGCGGCGACCACGGGGGTCACGGGGCCCTGACTGATATTTAAATAAGAAGCCTGTATTAATTGAGACACAAAAAGATGTTAATATTTCACTTCTGTTCTTGAATTTTTGTCACAATAAAATACACTGAACATAATCTTCACAAAAGTTATTTACAAAAGTTTAAGCTATTGCCATTATAAATTAAAATCACTTTTATTTAAGTATTAGTTATTTTAAAAAATTAAAAGCCATTATAATTTGTAATATCAATACAGCTAAGTCACGTAAATACAACACATGTTGCATTACAAATGCTATAGGTGTCACATTTGCGAAAGTTATAACTATTGGCATTGAAAATGACAAAGCTATTAATTTAGCTATTTTCAAACCAACACATAAATTAAAAAAATTGTCATTTACAAGACCAATAGCTCAAACTTTCCTAATGCGAGACCTATTGCATGGCAAATCCTTGTTTTTATATCTGTCAGTGCATCCTGTTGAGGTTTAATTTTCATGACAGGCGCCTCATTGCCACTTGTAACTATTCTCTGACCCTGCTTCAAGGGTCAGAGCAGGGTCAGAGAATAGTTGCAAGTAGGCAACGAGGCGCCAGGAAGCAATTACAGGCTTACAGCAGCAGGTGCCCAAGTTGAAGTTAATTTCTTTGTAACCCTTTTGTAAAAGGTTACAAAAAATTAGCTTCAACTTTTGCACCTGCTGCTGTAACCCTGTAAGTGCTTTGGCTGAAAATGTGTCCCCGCTGATTCACGGATTTTACCGCGATTTAGCGAGATACGTGGATCGCAAAATCGCGGAAAATTTGCAAGTTCCGCAAGCGGAACGAATTTTCAGCCCATGCTTACCCCAAATATCATCGAGTGCGGATAGGGGGACGCTCCTTTCAGGTACAGGCGGCTCAACTCTAGAATACCCTGCCACTGGAACTGAGACTGATGCAGGACCTGATCGCGTTTAGGAAGTCATTGAAAACCTGATTATTCCAGCAATAATATTCAATCTGGTTTCAACAGCACATTGCCAACGTCTTCACCATGCTTTCAGTGCCGGGACACTCTATTGAGTAGCTCTGCGCTTTACAAATACTCTTTTAACATAACATAGCATAAAACTCCTTCTAAGAGTGCTCTATAATACCCTGCGAGGCCTATTTATATATTTTCTGGGACGTCCCTAGAAGGGGCAGCGGTATCACCAAAATGTGCTTTAAAGGTTGTGGGGGGCTGCAGGGAGTTCCCCAGCCCCCTAGCAGTAGTAGAATAAAACAGTAAGTCTCCTGGGTCATTGAAAATATGACCCGAGAAGAATATACCATATTTTTTTTAAAGCACTTCCCAGGCTGGATCTTTTACTCTACAGCCGGGAGTGCAGCGATCACTAGGGGCTGCTTTTGAGGCTGTGTTTTATGCGGCCGGAAGATGTATCAAAAATATACATGGTTCTCCTGTGGTTCGTTATATAATTGTATTTTTGGGGCTGAAAATGTTACAAAAAGATTCGAAGTCCTGCTTCTTTCATTTTTTTCTGTTTCAAAAAAAGTCTCTGGCTATTAATTTGTGCATTTCTCACCCACAAAATGTAATAATAAAATCTATGTTAAAAGAAAGTCACAGGCATTTATCTCAATGACATTTTTAAGTGTCTTTGATACATTATAAATGTTAATAAATATTGCACTGTGGCGTATTATTGAGGATTTTTGGAGAAACATGATAGATTTCCTTTATATACAGGGGGTTGGGTGTCTGTGGGTTAGGGGGTCTAGCGTTAGGGAGTGAGGAAGAGTGGTTGGTTGCAGTGTCTGACCGCAGATCAAACCCTTTCTGCACATGGTCAAAGGCTGTGCAGCAGCAGTAGGCTGGCTGCCGGCAGGGGGTTGGATGTTTTGGCCAATCCCCGGCTGCAAATGGCCTTTGGTCATGCAATGTGGGGAGATGGCTTTACATAGTGTAATAAAATATTAGTTTACATTAAAAAGAAACCTAGAAATCCACTGGAAGAAAACAAAGGTTAAAGTGACATTATAGTTAGGTATGGTAATAATATCCTACTTTGCATTTAGAGAACTTACAAATTCACTGAAAAAAATAAACTTAAAGGGACGTTATAGTTAGGTGAAAATGACAATTAAAACATACCATTTTAAGCTAACAAAACCACTGAAATTCACCATTTATATTTACCTCAAATAACTATAACTCTGCCGTGAGGTAATTATAACTCGCACCCTCGTCATGCACTGCTAATCACCCCACATATTACATACTCATTACATGTTATATGGCATCATTGATAATATCAGTGCACACTTTGCAATGACATCATCAATGACAAGACTATGCATGGTGGTGTGCAAATGAAAGTTAATTTAAGGTGCAAGTTATAGGTACTTGAGATAACTATAACTGGTACATTTTAGTGGTTTTGTTTGTTTAAAACGGTATGTTTTAACAAACATTTTCAACTAACTATAATGTCCCTTTAGTCTTCGGTTTTTCAAACCAAATATGTATGGTGTATTGATGTGTGTGTGTGTAATGTCAGTTAAAAGTAACCTTTTAAACAAGCAAAAACACTGAAATTCACCAGTTATAGTTAACTGAAGTAAATATAACACGCAACCCCTACCATGCCCAGTATTGTTATTAGTGATGTTATTTTAGATGTTGCATTGATGTGATCAGTTATGTCTTAGAACATGTCATGACTGATGTCATATGTGAGATAATAAGCAGTGCATGATGAGGGTGTGAGTTATTAGTTCAGTTAACTATTTTTTTTCTTTATTTATTTATTTTTTTTTTTTACCTTGTATAGTTCAGTGTTTGGTTTTAGTTTAAAACATTACATTGGGGGGGCGTGGCCAAGATGGCTGGGTGAGCGGACGCTTCTTCCCGCAGCTCCTCCGGCCCGACTAGGCCCGAGCCCTTTTTCGTCAGCTTCTCTCCCCCCGCTGAAGCTCAGCGGCCGAGGGAAGGGTGGCGGAAACCCTGGGGCACACATCGGTGCAACTTTGGTCCTGATCGCTCCGGCGGAGGCTCGCTTAGAGACCAATAAACTAACTGCGGAGCGCCACGGAGGCAGAGTGGAGAGGAGTGCTGGCCGGGAGGCCTGAGTGGACCCTGTTGCCGGTGTCTGGTGGCCTGGCGCGGAGTTCGCTTGTATACCCGCATCAGATTGTGCCTGGTATGGTACGCCGGATGGGTAGCTACCGCGAGAAGTCGAGAAGGGAGATGCCTGTTGTCTGATCGTGGAGGCACTTGGATCTGCAGAGGTGGCTTGCTACATTGTGCGAGCCCCGGCCCCGTCGCCAGTTTGGGACAGTGCTCAGGATCTGGGGCCAAGTCAACTGTCTCTTTTTTGGCTCGTCGAACCTGGAAGGGGCTCATTTCAGGGAAACTGACTCTTGGTGTGGCCTTGGCGGCGCCATCGGGCTCGGATGGTCTGCCCGGCTACGCCCAGCCGCCATCTTATCTTCACGGCGACGGTGACGAGGCCCTCCTACAGTGTCGCCTGGGGACAGCTCCTACACCCCTGGCCCTGCATAGCTCTTTCTTCCTGGGGGAAGCTGCGGTCTGGGTCCCCCCTGTAGTGGCCAACGCCCGGACTTTGGTTGGGATGCGAGTCGGCCTCTGCGACAGGGCTGGCCCGCCATTTTGTCCTCGGAGGCGCAGGGCCCGTGGTGTCCTGTCTGCCATCACGCTACAGAAGCGCAGGTCCTTCAAAATCGCAACAGATTTCCTGCGAGAGAATGAGACGCCGTACTCTTGGGGGCATCCCTTTCGCCTAATATTCCGCTGGAATGGCGTGCTGCACCAGCTGCGTTCCTTGCAAGATGTCTGTGGTGTCCTTGGTCTCACGGCCACGGACGAGGGTGAAGCGACACCGGGCTGGAGGCGTTCTGATCGAAGAGGGCGACAGCGGTCAGCGAGGAGGAGATCGACGGCGAGTGATGGACGGCCGGACTCACCCACTATCAGGGCAGACATGGCCAACGCCCTGAGAGAAGCGGCCAGGGACTCGGCCGCCACGAATGGAGTCGCCATGACGGCGTAGATTCACTCCGGGGGGAGATGGACATAGCTTCTGCGATGCCAGGTTTGGGGGTTGGAGGGAGGGTCGGGGAGAGGCGGGAAGAACGAGTGGCCGGACGTCCACTTTTTGTACTTTCCACAGACTTGTCCGTTTTGGGACATGACTGGGACAATGGGTTGTTTGAGTGTGGGTGGGGAGTTGGCTAGTTGCCATGGGTCTGTTTTGGAAGGGGTTGGGAGTTGTTCAGGGGTTGAAGGGGTACCGTCCAATATCTCAAATGTTATTGCTTGGTTTTATTTTGCTTGTCCTGCGCTGCTGTCCTATGCCCCCCCCCGCTCATTGATTGCCCGCGGCTTGGCACTTCTGGTCCCTTGGGGATATGTCGACACTGAAGGTAGTCACCCTTAAGGTTAAGGGTCTGAATAACCCTGTGAAGCGAAGGGCGATCTTATCTCTGCTGGAGGGGACACAGGCAGATATATGCCTCCTGCAGGAAACCCATTTACTATCACGGGATTGTCATAGAATGCGCTCTAATAAGTTCCCAACTCAGTTTTTCTCCTCTGCTGCATTTAAGACCGCGGGGTGGCCATTTTGCTAGCGAGTTCCTTCAGGGGGGAGGTGTTGTACAAATTTGCGGAACAGAAGGGGAGGCTATTGGCATACCGCCTCCGGCTGGGGGACACAACGTTCACTATTGGCTCCTTATATAGCCCAAATGACCACCAAGAGCGCTTTCTGGACTCAGTGCTGGTAGACGTGACTGCCTCCCCTGATTGACATATCATTCTAAGGGGCGATTTGAATATAGTTTTTGATTCTACACTCGACAGATCGGCGCAGCGATACCCGCAGACTGGGGAACTTTCACAGGCTGGGAAGGCTCGAATCACTGATATGGATCTGCATGATCTTTGGCGCACCCTCCACCCCACGGATAGGGACTATTCCTATTATTCACATGCGCACCGGACCTACGCACGGCTGGACTACTTATTGGTTAGCGGGCCGATGTGTGCCGCTGCTACGGCGGTGGACGTTGGGGTCCTGTCGCTGTCTGATCATGCGCCAGTCGTGGGCGCATTTGCGCTTCCCACGGCCTCCCCCTCTCGGGGAGTGTGGCGCCTTAGGGACACCCTCCTGCACAAAAAACCGGTTGTGAAGCATATTGAGGAAGCGATCCGGGAATACCAGGCACACAATGATAACTCGGACACCTCGCCAGCGACACAGTGGGCGGCGTTGAAGGCGGTTCTTAGGGGGGAGTTCATTTCCATCTCCTCGGCAGAAAACAGGGAGAGACAGCGCAAGAGGGAGGAGCTGACTTCCCAGGTCCGGGAATTAGAACAGGTCCATTGCCGTACCGGAGCTCCTAGGGTGTGGAGGCAGTTGAAGGCTGCCAGGAAGCTCCTGTCGGCATTGGACATGGATAGGGCGGAATACGCGGCGCTGCGTCTAAAACATGCGTTTTACACGGGTGGGGATAGGTGTGGCAAACTTTTGGCAAATAGGCTCCGTATCGCGCAGCAACATAACGTGGTGAAGGAACTGCTCGGCGCTGATGGGGTGGCGGTCTCTGAGGACGCCGCGGTGGCAGAAACGTTCTGTAGTTTCTATGAGGCGCTCTACACGGGGGAATCCCCCTCGTCGCAGGATGCCACGGAATATTTGGAGTCAGTAGCCCTCCCGGCGCTGGACCCAGCACAGGCGGAACACCTCGAGCGCAACATCCATGTGGAGGAGGTGATATCAGCGATAGCCAGGCTCATACACGGGAAAGCTATTCTCACTCGCCTGTTTAACTCCTTTTCCGAGCCAGGAGCCATCCCACCGGACCTGTTAAGGGCAACGGTTTCAGTGATCCCGAAACCTGGGAAAGACCGGGCCCTCTGCGGCTCATACAGGCCTATCTCACTCCTGAATGTCGACCTTAAATTATACACAGGGATTCTAGCATCTAGATTGGCCCTGCATCTGCCGGGCCTGGTTGAGGCTGATTAAGCTGGCTTTGTGCCTGGCAGACAAACCGTTGATAACACTAAGAGAGTAGCACACATTTTGGAGAAAGCCTCGCGGATCCCGGGTGAAAGGATGCTGCTGGCGGTGGATGCAGAGAAGGCATTCGATCGGGTTCACTGGCCTTATCTCGAGCAGGTGCTCCGGAAATTGGGTATTGGAGACAAATTCTGTTCGATGGTCTTCAATTGCTACAAGTCCCCTTCGGCGACAGTGAGAGTTAATGGGTGCAGCTCCCGTAGCTTTGCGATCGAACGGGGTACTAGGCAGGGATGCCCGCTTTCCCCACTCCTCTTTGCTCTCTATATGGAGCCGTTTGCCCAGAGAATTCGCCAAAACCCGGATGCGATTGGGATCAAGATGGGGCAGTATATCCACACGGTCAGTCTTTATGCGGACGACGCCCTGTTGACCTTGGACGATCCTAGACGGGCCCTCCCCGCTTGTATTCAGGAACTAGACGCTTTTTCGAAAGTGTCCGGTTTTAAGATGAACATGGGCAAGTCGGTGGCTCTGGATGTGTCCCTAGCCGCGGATACTAGACAAGATCTGCAGCGGCTTTTCCCCATGCAGTGGTCATCAACCCTGGTGCTGTATCTGGGGATTCTGCTAGCGCCAACGTTGCCAGCGATGGTAACGGCCAACTATGCCTCTCTTAGCAGGAAAATCCAGGAAGAGCTGGGCCGCTGGGGTAAAAGCCTGCTGTCCTGGCTCAGCAGGATTGCAGCGGTCAAGATGACGGTCCTGCCCCAGATCCTGTACCTCTTTCAAGCCTTGCCGCTCCAGCCTCCTGTGGGCTGGATTAGACAGACACAGGCCGACATTGCACGCTTCGTCTGGCAAGGCCGCAAGCCGAGGATGAAGAGGGTTCTCTCCATGCTGGCCCCGGAGGCGGGGGGCCTTGGTATCCCAGACCTCCGGAAATACTTCCAGGCGGCGCAGCTGCGCTACCTAGTGGAGTGGAGCAGGTGGGAATCCGACAAGCACTGGCTCTTTCAAGACCAGGCGGTGGCGGGGCGCACCCTCCAGGAAGTTCCATTCTTGCGTCGGATTCATCGCCCCCCCCAACCTCTACGCTTCCTTCGTCACGCGAGTCCCCTTGAGGGTGTGGGACACAGTCAATGAAGTTCGTGAACTCACCACGTTCCCTTCGCCTTTCACGCCGATAGCGGATAACCCTGATTTCTCCCCCGGGATGGAACCAGGCGCTTTCTCCCACTGGAGGGCAGCGGGCTCTTCCAGATATATGGTCCGGAGGGGGTGGTCCCCTTTCAGCAATTGAAACAGGAGTTCCAACTGCCCGAGTCAGATAGATTGCGATATATGCAGGTTAGGCACTGGGCGCTTCAATCTCAGGTGCGGGGCACTGCTGATCGCCAGATAACGCCATACGAGCGGTGGTTGGTGACCCGCGCCTCTGATGCTAAGCTAATCACCGACCTTTACAAATTCCTGCAGCCCCCTCCGTTTCATTTCTATAACCCGGGTAGGGAACGCTGGAATAGGGAATTGGGAAGGACGCTTAGTCATAAAGAATGGGATCAAATTGCGCACCGAGCGAGACACTCTGCATATCATACAGGTCTCACAGAAACATTCACCAAGGTGTCCACGTATTGGTATTATACCCCGGAGAGGCTACACGAAATGAATAGGCATATCGAGAAGGAGTGCTGGAGGGGTTGTGGTCGGGTGGGGATCCTTACACATATACTTTGGGACTGTCCCTTGCTAGAGGCTTACTGGAAGGAGGTTCTCGACGAGATTGATGTTCATTTTGAAACTGAATTGCCACGCTTCCCGGCGTATGTATTGCTGGGCCTCCCAAATGGCCTGATGTACCCGCTGAAGTCCCGCGGGGCAGGCAAATTGCGATAGCGCTGGGTTCAGCGATTCAGAACATTTTGATCCACTGGCGTACCACCACGGTCCCCTCCATCACAGGCTGGCTGCACAGGCTTTGGCATGTGCTGGGTATGGAGAAACTATCGCTTATGGTGGCGGGGGACGTGGACCAATTTGATGAGCTATGGCAACCCTTTCATGCGCTTTTAACTACAGAATTTAGGGAACTCTCCTGTCCGAGGTACCTCAGACTTCTGAGACTAACACCACCGGTGATTTCAACTGACTAAGGAGACACAGGATCTGGGCTCACGGGGTGGGGTGCGTGGCGGGAGGGCAGGTTGCATTATAGCTGAGTATTGGACAGGGGGAGGTGGGGGGGTGTTGGGGTGAGTTGGGGTGTTTGGAGGGAGGGGTTTGGGGGGTTGGTGGGGTTGGTTTCTTGCATTATTGCCTTTCCTTTTCTGATCTGCTTGATGGTGTCGACTGTACTCAGCCCTTATCATTTTGCCATTTGATTTTTCTTTTGCAGTAGCCTTTTCCACCATCGCACTCATAGATTTATGCTCTGCTCTTTTCACCGGAATGTATGTAACCCTAATCCTCATGTTCCCTTACCTCCTATGTTTTTTTTTGTCTTAATAAAATGCTTTAAACCTAAAACATTACATTGTAACTGATATTTTCACCTAACTATAATGTCATCTTAACCTTTGTTTTATCAGTTAATTTCTAGAGTTTTTGAATATAAAGTTATATTTTATACAATGCCTAGATAGGCCTCCCGTGGATGGCATTTGGACGTGCACTGCTTGGGGCTAGCCGCAGTGTGGGTTGGGGGTTCTGGGATTCAATCAGCTAGTTTCTACTTCTGTTGTCTATAAGTAGATAGAGGTCAGAGTGATTCTCAGGAATTTGTATTTGCGATATGTCACAGTGGAATATATTTGCACCTATAGACCTAGTATAAAATTCACCCTGATCAAATGCCTATGTTTGCTCATAACTCTATTTATTTCTTTTTTTTTAAGTTCAAGAAAATTTTTATTGAAATTAATAAGAGATAAAGCCAGGTGTCAAAGCAAAATACAATATGATATCAAGGAAAAAACTCTGAGCAGAACAATACAATTATACAAATGCAATCCTTATAATGAAAGAAATCTGGGTACAAGATAAGAGAAAGGAAAGAGGTAAAGAGAAAATACATTAAGCATAAAATATGAAAACCATGAAAACATCAGAAAGAATTAAAAGAATAATGGTACAATGGAGAATAAATAGAATGTATCGGGCGTTTAAGGAGGTTTAGAGACTTCCTGTTGCAGAGGTGGAGGGTGAAACAAGCGTTTACTACATGAGTCCAGATAAAGTGTGACGGGAGTCCATAAGTCCATGCGTTTAGTAGCCATACTCGCCAGGAAGACATGAGCGGTGTCAAGTCTATGGTTATGGCATACATTAAACCACCACGCTTTGAATGAAATCTTGGAGAAATCCTTCCAGTTGACCGTTATCTGTTGAAAGGCGGCGGCAAGTAATAGGTCGACAATTTGAGGTTTTAAATCAACAGCATCCCAGCAAGGGGAGAGACTGCCCATAAAAATGTGTGTGTGAGAAAGTCGGATAGCAGTGTGGAAGATTAAATTAAGTTGAGCCCACACCTGCAGCCAAAAATTACGAACATGAGTGCATAAAAATAACATATGAAACAAATCAGCTTGTGGTGATGAACAGGACCAGCATGTGTGGGGGGTATTAGGAAAGCGTTTGTGAAGGATAGAGGGTGTGAAAAGAAGTCTGTTGTAAATGAAAAACAAAGTCTGAGTGAGGGTCGCTGCTCTGGAGGACTTGCGTAGTTTGGTCCAGATTTTGTCCCAGAAGGAGACCGACCAAGAGACAGACAAGTCAAGCTCCCAAGACTCTTCCACTTTAGATTTGGGTCTCGGAGTCTCACCAGCGTGAAGGTACTTGTAAATGGCAGAGGCTTTTGGTGTAGTACGTAAAAAGGAATGAAGTGCGGAGGTGGGAGTGGAGGAAGCAGGAGAAGAAGGAGAAGATGGGCGGGGCTGAGAGAGGTCATTGTATTTCGTTAGAACTGTGTTTTTAAGCAGTTGGTATTTGCGCGCAAAGGAAGTGGGTAGGTCATAGAGGGAGCGAAGGGTGTCAAAAGGTAAGAAAGAGGAACGAGAGAAAAGTTGGGAGATCCATTGCAAACCTCGAGCATGCCAGGTGCTCCAAAAAAAGGGTCTGTCACGTATGAGTAAGGATGTGTTGTGCCATATGGGGGAGGAGAGGAAATCAGCAGTGGTGGTAGGAGGCACGTGAATTAGAGAGAGGAGTAATTTAGTGGTAAACTTATGAATTGGAGTGGAGATTGAAACGGGTTTGCGGGAGAAGGAGAGGTATTCAGCAAAGGAAAAGGGAGATAGAAGGAGGCGTTCAAATTTGGTCCATAGAGGAGATGGGGTGTCAGGGTCTTGTAGCCAAAAAGAGGCTTGCCTCAACTGGAATGCTTTGTGGTAAGCTGGGAAATCAGGAAAGTTAGCCCCACCCTCTGATTTAGGACGAATCAGACGTGCTAGAGACATTCGTGGCTTCTTTTTATTCCAAAGAAAGGACATGAGAATAGAGTTGATCTTTTTGAAAAATTTGGAAGGAATAGGGACCGGAATATTAGAGAGGGTATAGAGAACAATGGGGGACAACATAATTTTAATAGTGTCAAGGCGGCCCCACCAGGATAAGTAAAGGGGATGCCACTTGGATGTGAGATCTGTTAATTTTTGAGTACATTTGGAGAGGCACAGGGAAACAGTGTCTGAGATGGTAGGGGTGACATGCATTCCGAGGTATTTAATATTGGAAGGTTTCCATGTAAAGCTAGAGGCGTCAAAATCGGGTTTGAATGTGAATTTAGTTAAGGGGAGGATCTCACACTTATCGTTATTGAGTTTATAGCCCGATATTTGGGAATAAGTGTGGACTTCAGTGAGAAAGGCAGGAATGGAAACGGAGGGGTTAGAGACAAAGAGCAAAATATCATCCGCATAAGCGGCTAGCTTAATGTGGAAGTCCGACGTCTGAAAACCATGGATGGAGGGGTTTTGACGGAGTTTGGAGAGGAAGGGTTCTAAGGCCAAATTAAAGAGAAAGGGAGATAAGGGACAACCTTGACGAACACCTCTTTTTAAATCAAAAAAGGAAGATATTTGACCATTGGCACAAACCGCTGCGCGGGGATTGGAATAAAGTAGTGAAATCAAGGATATAAAAACAGGACCAAAACCAAACCACCGGAGGGTGTGAAATAGGTAAGTCCATTCAACCCTATCAAATGCCTTTTCGGCATCCAAGGCAATGGCCGCAAGGGAGTGGGGTAAAAGGCGGGATTTAGAAAGAACGTTAAAGAGGAGCCTGGTGCTATCGGTGATAAAACGACCTTTGACAAAACCCGACTGTTCCGCACCCAGTAGGTCTGGAAGAAGAAGGTCGAGACGTGCCGCAAGAGACTTTGCAAAAATTTTATAATCAATATTGACCAGAGAAATTGGTCTATAGTTTTTGCAGTGTTGAGGGTCCTTTCCCTCCTTGGGTATAAGGCAAATATGGGCGTCTGAGAAAGAACCTGATGAGGAACCCAAGGAAAGGAAGGAGCCAATAAGGGAATGGAGTCTGGGGATGAGGAGTTTTGAAAAGTGGAGAAAGAATTCTACTGTGAAGCCGTCCGGCCCGGGGGCCTTGTCTTTTTGAAGAGTGTTGAGCGCTTTAAGGAGTTCTTGCTGGGATATATCAAGTTCCAGATGGGAGAGATCAAGTGGGAAGTGAGATGGTTTTTGAATGGAGGAGAAAAATGTGTGGAGGGAATGAGAAGAAGGCTGAGTTTCAGAAGAGTATAAAGTCTTGTAGAAAGTAGAGAATTCAGTGAGGATATCTGCATCTGTGTGTTTGAGATTTGAGTTGGTGTCGTAAATTGATTCAAACTCTATTTATTTCTTTACTGGCTTTGCTGTATGAGCAGATGAACAATGTTGTTCCTCTTTTGTTGTTTTGTCCTTAGTAAACACTTTGGATACCTCTTGCTTTGCTTGAGAACTCTCGAAGGGTAGCCTCTCTATCTAAATCTTTTCTTCATGGAGGTCACTTATTTGTTGAAGGATTCCCCAGATCTGCAGTTTCACTTGTGGGGTTACTTTTATTCATTCCAGATTGGCTTGGATGACATTTTACTAATCCAAACTGTAATACTGTGCCTAGAGTAGTAAACTGCCTTTTTCATTGTTCTGCTTGGTGTGGATGGCACTAGCTAATCCTAATGATAAAGACTTTTCTGCAAATATGGCAAAATACTCTGTCACTTTTGTAGCTTGGTTTGGATGGTACAATTGTAATCCTATCCTTAAAATCTCTGCCAGAAAAATAGACATTTGAATTCAGCCGTTTTGGAGTGCGGTGGTGTTGTAGAGTGTTCAATAAAAAGGGGCTTCTCTCCACCTAAAACGTGTGAACTACTTAGGGATCCCTACATCCTTTTTTGCATAATTCCTGTGGCACTCTAAGCCTGAAAGTGTATTGCTTTGACTTGTATGGGGTGCTCCCATGTATCCAGACAAAGCTTGTATCTCTGATGAGCTCTAATGAAAGATTAAAATATGTGTCATGCGCTGTTTTTTTTCTTTCCACCTTTGCTTGAAAGATATTTTCCCTATCCAAAACTGTTATGCTTTACCTGGAGTAGTAACAGACGTTTGTCATTTTACAGGTCAGCGTGGATGGCACTAACTAGTCCTATGTTTAAATACGTTGCTGCAAAAATTGCAAAGGATTTTATGACTTTTCTAGCTTGATGTGGATGACACTTTCTTAATCCTATGGTTAAAAACTCTTATAGAAAAACAGGCATTTGAAATAGCAGTTTAGGAGTATCTTTGGTGTTGTAGACTGATCCATGTTAAAAGAACCTGCTCTCCACTTAAAACTTGGGAACTACCCAGAGTACTAAGGTTAGTAAAGTTAAAATGAACTTAAGTTCAAAGTGAAGCCCTGTCATATAGAAGACTGGAAAGCATACTTGTAATGCAATGACTTCCCAAGTAAAATTTACAATGTAATGGCTTCCGGGGTAACTCTTGACAAGTTACAGTAGTACACCCCGAGTCTTCTGTGAAATGCCATTTTGCTCCTCACAAATGTGTGTAGGTGTTCCTTTCCCTGATGTGTTAGGTGTCTTCTTGGTTGGTAGATTGGGTGGATGTCCCCTGATGCGCTGATGTGCTGGGTGTCTTCTTGGTTGGTAGGTGGGGTGTATTTCGGCTGATCTGTTGTGTGACTTCTATGGTGGTAGGGTATCTCGGATATGCTGGGAGCTGCTGAGTGCCCAGATGAGGAAGTTTTGGCAAATTTTTCATCATCATCAGACACTTAGCGAGGTCAATGTATTATAATGCAAGGTAAGCATGCATCAGATATGGCATCATTAGCATGCAGTCAACACATCCATTGTGTACAGGTCACTCATATTAAAGCACTTTGTAAGGATGGGAGCTTCATTTCATTTATCAACGTCCCTATGATATTTATGAGTGATAGATGTAATTGAGTTCTAAAACACTAACATATGCACCTGCCTTTGAAAGCACTAATCATGCATGGGTTTCAAGTTACATCACATTTAAAGGTTTAATGATTTGCAAGGTCGTAGTATTCTTTGCCTTTGTACATTAGGTCCTAGTATTCTTTGCCTTTGTACATTGGAGAGCATGTGTCTGTGTCTTTGTTCGCTGCTGGAGTAAGTTATGTAACATACTTAGTTCCAGATGAAAGTTTTGGAAACAATCCCACATGGGACAACAGGATTGTGGAACTTTGTGACATTATTTGTCTGATACGGCTTGTTATAACATATGTTTAGCAAGATATAAAATACCATTCTCTTATATGGATACGTAATTGTGTAAATGGACAGATTGGGACAGCACTGACAACCATATCAGTTCTCCATATTACGTTGGATACTATGTAACATGCACTATGTGCAGCATTTTCAAAATATCAGCTATGACCTTGTCAGGATATAACCCCCTACATGACTGATAGTTCGACTTCCTGTTATCTGGCATCCATTTTAATTGGTATACAGAGAACCATCATGTAATGTGTGTGTCAGTGTTTTGCTCATACCTATTAATTATTTGATTACTCTGACATCGTTGCCTCCACTGATGCCTTCTATCCCAGATAGGTAGAGTGGGGAGATTACTTTCTCCTCCCAAGGATTCAAATCAATCTGTGTGTGGAGGGGGGTCCCCAAACAGTTGCCAAGGGCTCATTCATGTTCCATTCCGCTCTTGTTTCTTGAAGTCAGTGTACCACTTTTTAACTTCATCCACCTCACATACACTGCATTGACTTGCTCAGTGGCTTCTTTCCGAAGATGGGTATGTGTCTTTTGTGGTGTGGTCCAAAACACGGTCATAATACATAACAACATCATCTGGCAGTGCCTGCAATTCTGAGTCAGAAAATGTATGTCTGCCCTGCTGGTGAGGTTCACAATTCTATTGTTTCACATTTATGGAAACAGAGGAGGTAAATGCCATGGAAGGATGGATGTGGATACTGTCACCAGAGTGTGGATATCGATCCTTGGCTCAAGATAGCTGCCTCCTTCCTTCAGTAGGTGTCCTGTCCTCTATTCAATAGTTCTCCTGCTGTTAGCCTGTTCAGCTGTTTTAATATGCTCGACAAAGTATCCCCTGGTGTACATGATAACAATATTACAAATCACAGAGCAGTTCCAAAAACATATAAAAGAACAAGGCTGAAGGCCAAATTCCTTTGAAGATTATGGAACTCTGAGATGACTTGCAATATCATTATTATGTACTCAGGGGGTACTTTATTCAATATAATACATGGTCACACCATCACCTTTTCCACAGACCACTTAAAACCTTTGTGTGAAACTCTTTCATATGAAAGAGCAAGCATGTTTGCAACCATGAAGAATAAAATTTTTACTTCTAGTGCTAAATGAAACACTTCAAAAACCTGTTAGATAATTGCTGCAAACTGATATTAAAAATTGTTCAACACAAGTCAGTTTAAAAGAAAGTGCAGTAGCTCGGAATGTGCAGAAAGTTGGGCAAAAATAAACATATTCTCTTTGCTTGTCATTGTAAGCTATTGCAATAGAGCAGAATAAAGAACAACAGCTGATGCTTTCTTTGCTTTAAACAGCTGCTTCAGTTATTCTCCATGACCTGACCTGCCTTTCAAATCGGCTGCTGGCAACAGGCATTGTGACCTTAGAACTCGACTGTAATAACTTATAATAGTCAAGATCTTCTGACGTCTTTTCGCTATAATTGGTGACTGGGGTATCACTAGTCACTTATTGGAAAAAAATGTGACTGTCATTTACACAGGGATTACAGAACCTATATATTATAGTACAGTTATAAACCTTTTATCTGTAATATACTGGTTGCCAAAGTATCACGTAATGGTAAATGGTTATTTCCTGTGATTTTGCTCATGCTTGTTGCTGCCCCCCGTAAAAATTGTAAGTGCGATTTTTACCGGATGCAGATGTTTTCCACACCTGTTAAATACGATTAAAAGACAGGCAAAAACGTTTGAATTGCATAATTTTAATGGGAGTTTGGGGGGTATAGAATACCGCAAGACTCATAATGAGGGCCATAGTTTTCCCTCCTCCCGAAGTCGGTAAATTAAGCCCCATTAAACTGGGCAATATTAACATCTGTCACTTAGAGAACTTAGAAACAACAGAAGTGTGGTATGAACCGCTATAAAAATAAAAAAATAAAAAAATAAAAATCATTTTTTTGAAAAATCTTCTGCATTTTGATTTCAGGTAACCAGTAAACGTTAGTTACATCAAGAAGGCTTCAGAGGTTTTAATATTCACCAGAAATTTGTGAGGGTTATATGCTGGAATTGTCTTCCATTTTGTTTAGAGTTACAGGGTACACTCTCACTGTCACTGTACAGGCCCTATGCAGAGCTGGATAGGTAAAAACCTGTCTTTTTATCTTTTTGCAACTCTACGAAAACATGAATATCAGTTGCCACCATTTCTAGCATATTATCCTGAAATAATTTAACTTTTTCAATAACTTTAACTGCAGAATTAAGAAAAGTAGATTCAGAACAATTACATATTCCTTAATTCAGTACAGCCTCTTTCATACCTCTTGGTTTTGCCATAAAGTATGCTAAACCATGCACCCCCGGGACTGAAACTTGAAATATGTTAATGCGGTGAATGTTGCAGTGTCCGTGTCACGGTGCTGACAGGGCTATTACTCATAACGCCGGAACAACTGTTTGCCACTGATTTCAAGAGCGTTTATCAACCTCCATAGGTAAACATACTGGGACATACAGATGTTAAGCTGTGTTCCTTCACTTTATCTACTGTAATAAAAGACTATTTTTAGGCTGCACTAGACATTTTGATTTACCTCCTCTGGGGGCCGAGGGAGGGTGAGGGGCTGGAAAACTGTACACCTGTTCCACAGGCACAGAAGTTATCGAAATGGCGTCTATGCCCCTGTTAGTTAAATCGACATTCGGTGGTAGGTATTATCTTGATGTAAATTCTGACTCGAGTTACGGTGACGCATTCGAACCGTATGAATTGAAAATAAAAGCTTCCAAAAACATTTTTACAATTTTTGAGAAATTGCATGTTATTCAGCAGATCATTACTGCCATCGAGAGGTTTAACGCGTAATGTCTAACTGTCAAAGGTAGATATGAAAATGGTAAAGGGATCCAAGCTTTTCCCATCAATATAGCAACCTTTGCAGATACGCTGCGGGCCTCATTTATGAGGTTTTGCCGTAGGGAAGCGCAGCCGGCCTTCCTGTTGCCCTGCCCTACTGCAAAAGGACATGGCAGGAATGCGCCGCATCTATAAGATACGGCGCATTCCTGTCCTTTTCCCCTGCGCCGACGCACAATGGGGTGCCTGCGCCAACGCAAGCACTTTTGCACCATGGTGCAAGGGTCCCTGCATTGCGATGATGAATATTATTGTACAGGAAGGGGATCCTTTCTGTACAAAAATAATCACAACAGTCTTTTCCTCTTTCTCAAGACACATAGAAAAAGGAAAAACGAGGAGAGATAAAGACATTTCTCTTTGTTGTGCCTCCCTTACGCCTCCCCCTGGGGAGGTGTAAACTTTTGGCATTGCGGCAGATTTACGATTTATCGTAAATCTGGGGCAGTGTCAAAAAGCCATGGATGTTGCTGGGAACGCCCCCAGCGCCACCCATTGCACTCCCCTTTAACGCAGAACACTGCATTAAAGGGACTGATATTTATGAGGGAGGATTAAGCCCAAAAAAGAGGCTTAGTGATGCCTGATAAATATCACGCAGCCTTCTGCACCACGGAACTTCACAAAAAGTGACATTCCGGAGGCGCAAGGGGCTCAATACTCACCCTCACGAAATTGTTTCAAATTAAAAGAAATGCTTTATATTGGACTAATGACTCACTTATGTGGCAGTGAAATATCAGATTAAAACCCATAGCTTTTCGAGCACCATGCCACCTCATTATGGACCCAGCCAGAAAATTTGACATGTAGATCAAAACAGTAATTTTGAGACTAAAAGAGCACATTTCACATGACTCCAGTGATATGTGTAAATGTTGCACTACTCAAAGTTTATGAGAGTTCCTAAAATTTCACATCACATGATTTTGGGTATTTTCGGCCACGGGAGACTGGTTTGTACAGAAAATCTCCCTCTCTAGATATTTTCTGCTCGGAAGCAGTGCGCTACAGCTATCGCTCATTCATTTTTTAGCAAAGGTGTTCCCTTCAGTGAAATTTGACTCAAAGATAACACTAAACATATTTCACCTAATTCCACAGAGTTTTGAATAATATTTATAAATCTGCAATAAATTTCACGGAATGAATGACTCTGCTTCCCACAGATTTTTCACAGACAAAGCAAAAAAGCAATAAAAATTAGCTACTGTGCGATATGCACTATTACTGGTTTTGGGAATTGCGCTAGACTGTTATGTAATATTATGTTATGTTACTAAAAATGTTAAAGAACTCTGTTACCCTGAGGTGTCCTGGTGCTATACGGTACCATCTGAAAAAACCTGTGACTGTGCCAGTTGGCAAAAAAGAAAATTCCATGAAAAGCTTTTAATCCCTTCCTGAATGGAAGAAGCTCCATAGCGTTTCTAAGAGGGAAGGGCAGGCTATTCCATGCCTTGATGGCACAGTAACGAAAGCTTCTACCACCCCAGCTCATTTTATTGAAGCGGGGGAGAGTAACTTGTTTTGCTTGCATGGAGCGTAAGGCTCTTCCCGGGACCTACCACTGTAATGATTGCTTCAGAAAATCAGGGCCAATGCCATTGAGGGCTTTAAAAACTAAACACGTAGCCTTAAACTGAATCCGGAGTTCGTCAGGGAGCCAGTGAAGGGCTCCAAGTCCTGCCCTCACCGAGTCAAACTTGGGGGTCCCTGTAAGCAACCTGGCTGCTGCCTTCTGCACGATCTGAAGATTGCACCCACATTCGTCTGGTGCCAGCATCATCCCCATTGGTATCACTTTGTTAGCCCTGAGTTGGCAGGGTATGCCAAGATGTGGGTCCCTTGCTCACTCTGCCACTGGATTCAAGGTAGCCTGGCTGATGAGTGTTATGAACCCGAAACCGGTCCCAGGATGCTTGTTTGCGGTCCAGAGAAACATGGCTTGGCAGTTCGGGCTGGACGGTTCCCATGAGGCACAGGGTCAGACTGATTTGCATATGGCCATGTCTAAACTGGGGTGGTGGAGTGAGCTAAAGAATGATGATGGATTAAACCCAGATCAGTTGACTGGGGTGAGTGTTTGATTTGCTCAAACGCTCCGTCCATCTTCCCCGCTGGTGTCATTTTGTTCACCCTGAGTTGGCAGGGTATGCCCAGACGTGGGTCCCTTGCTCACTCTACCACTGGATTCAAGATAGCCTGGCTGATGAGGGTTATGAACCCAAACCGTTCCCAGGATGCTTGTTTCTGGTCCAGGGAAGACATGGCTTGGCAGTTTGGGCTGGACCGTTCCCTTGAGGCACGGAGTCAGACTGATTTGCATATGGCCATGTCTGAACTGGGGTCGTGGAGTGAGCTAAAAAATGATGATGGATTAAACCCAGATCAGTTGACTGGGGTGAGTGTTTGATTTGCTCAAACGCTCCATCCATCATCCCCTTTGGTATCGCTTTGTTCGCCCTAAGTTGGCAGGGTATGCCTAGACGTGGGTCCCTTGCTCACTCTGCCACTGGATTCAAGATAGCCTTGCTGATGAGGGTTATGAACCCGAAACCGGTCCCAGGATGCTTGTTTCCAGTCCAGAGAAGAAATGGCTTGGCAGTTCGGGCTGGACTGTTCCCATGAGGCACAGGGTCAGACTGATTTGCATATGGCCATGTCTGAACTGGGGTGGTGGAGTGAGCTAAATAATGATGATGGATTAAACCCAGATCAGTTGACTGGGGTGAGTGTTTGATTTGCTCAAACGCTCCATCCATCATCCCCTTTGGTATCGCTTTGTTCACCGTAAGTTGGCAGGGTATGCCCAGACGTGGGTCCCTTGCTCACTCTGCCACTGGATTCAGATAGCATGGCTGATGTGGGTTATGAACCCGAAACCAGTCCCAGGATTCTTGCTTTCGGTCCAGGGAATACATGGCTTAGCAGTTTGGGCTAGACTGTTCCCATGAGGCATAGGGTCAGACTGATTTGCATATGGCCATGTCTGAACTGGGGTGGTGGAGTGAGCTAAAGAATGATGATGGATTAAACCCAGATCAGTTGACTGGGGGTGAGTGTTTTATTTGTTCAAACGCTCCGTTCATCATCCCCTTTGGTATCGCAACAACCAGCAGCAGGTCGTAAGCAACAGGATGAATTGTCACTCCATGAACAATCAGATGGCATATGACAGCACACTCACCTTCACACATGTGTGCCATATTCCCATGATGAACTCATAACTATAACTGGCTAACATATTCACGACTCAAATTACTTTCATATGTCACTATACTAATTCACCACTAATACCTTATGGATTCCAGAGTAGCAAGGTACTTGCTGAAAAAGTGCTTAAACATGCCATCAGGAGTAGCAAGAGCTATATGAAAGCGAGCCTTTTCCCCGCTTCTATCCCTTCACTATCCTTCTGAATCCAAATAACTTACTATTCTACCCAACACTCAAATTACTTCCATATTTCACTATACTAGTGCACCACTAATCCTTTATGGGTTCCAGAGTAGCATGCGAAAAAGCACTTTGATGCCTCGTATGGGGTAGTAAGTGCTGTATTACAATACATTACAATATGATTCCATGAAACAGTTGCCTACTACACTTCAAGATAAGGTACCTGCCACAAAGAACCTGGATCCGCGGTATGTAAAAGTCGTATGCCACGCATACACATCTCCCAAAACAATGCAATACATTGCAGCACTAAAGTGTGTCACATTGTACAGTATGGAACATACATCAAACATGCTTGCTACAAGAACTTGCCAGTGCAAAACAGGCCTGCACTCTCACAAAAGTGCACCATCATGTGTGCCACGAGAACAGCACCTTCCAAGACATATCCACAAGAAGACCACAGCATTGTGACATAAAGCATGATTTTAAGAACACCTATGTGTGTCAGTTGTCAGATATATATTTAAAGAACATGTCACAAAAATGTAACTCTTTTCTGTTTGCAGGTGAATCTGAATACCCATTACCGACTGAGAGATGCTCGTCTTAAGTGATACATTCAGGCACAAAAATGATCATGGAATACTGCACTCATTACGATGCCAGTCGTACAGACCGTCCGACTGCCGTCTTCGCAAGCCCTTTCCGACTGCTGAGGCCAGGAAGTTTGCTCCTGCATTATTGCGATGTAACCACTGCAGCTACAGCAGAGCACAAATCCCTGAGTATGTTGCTGCAAAAGTGTACAATACTCACAGAAACTTTGTGATATATAGGCACATGCATAACATATGTGGGGATATAGCAAAAATTCAGAGTTCCTTCTCCTGGATTCACTATTAATCAGATCTTTAACTGGTCATGGGGTCTTCCCTAGAGGAGCAAGGGGGTTGTAATGTTACAGTAGTTACCAAATTTACACTTCAATGAAAATGGGGACCACAGGTATCAGCAAAGACATGAAACAATAGTGTTGTTGTATAAAAATATTGATCAATTATTTATTTAAAAAAAGCATAATAAAAACAAATTAGAATAAGTCACAACATGTACAAAATTACAAATTTATTCTAGGTTTTTACAAACGCAAAAAACATCCATCATTTTATCAAGATTATTATTAAAACATCATACTATCAATTATACAATGGTTTTTGTTAAAAATTACTGGGACATAGGAACGAAAAGTGTCGACGCGGCGTTTCGGTGCCTCTTTATTTTGCACCTTCTTCAAGGACTCGTTCACGATTCAGTTATTCTACTCTGAAAACATACAGTGATACATAATGTTAGGCCCATATTTTCGTACATTTGCACATAGATATTAATAACATTTCTAGACTTGTACTAGTATTTGGTAACTATGAACATCTATACAAGCGCCCTGCGGTTTCTAAGCATTCATTTTATTGACAGAATGCCAAGGATGGAATGCATCCCTCGTGTTATGGGGGGTCTAATTGTTGTTATTTAGACACCTCGTGTTCTACTCCTTGCAGGTTCTCACTTTCAGGGTAGACATATCGACTGGGTGGGTTCTTTGATTTTTTATTTCAAACTGAACACTTTAACTTACCCAGGTGCGAACATCCTGGTGATATTTCTTGTACTTCAAATTGAACACGTTTCTTCCTGTGCTCACTGTGTTTCCTTATCTCTTATTTCTAAGGAGAATTGTATCATATGTCATGATTGACAACTGTGCTTATTTTTTTATCTTAACTGTTATTTTTGCACTATAATGAACTTATTCCAAAACTTTTTACCTTGTACAAGTGTCTTTGGTTGAGCGTCACTTGTTTTGGAAAAGATTGGGGACACGCTTCAGTCCTGTTGAGAGGATGTGTTCTAGTTACACCACTGGTTATCTAGTGTATTTGCTCCAACATTCAACATATTTTTACAACTAAAACAGCATGTTACTGGCTGTCGTGAGGCTCTGTTTAGTCTAAATTTAACGTGACATTTCTTACCGGTCCGCTTTACTCTTGGTCTTTTGAGAGTAATGGAGGACGCCTCTGGGAGCTACCTTCTGATAATTTCATCAACCATTAACTCTGTGAAATAAATTTTGTTATATTTATTACTCTAATGCCATAACTTCAGTCACTCAATTCTACTTTACAGGGGTAATATATTACCTGTATGGTTAGAATGAATACATCTTAAGTTTATTTCTATCTCCTTATAGCTTCATCTTTGTGGGGCTTTTTTATCACATTAGCGGTCCACTCTATGAGGGAGAATCAGAAAGTACTCACATTTAGTCAAGTATTGCTTTTCTATACTTTACTTTTAATTTAACTTTATCTGTTATAGATTATTTTAACTTAGTTAAACTCTTAGGGAGTGCCTAAGTATAGCCAAGGTGTTGGTAGTCAGAGGGGTACTTTCTCACTTGCTCACCTGTCAAGGATAGCTGAACTGCACGGCGTCCTCCACCTTCCTGGGCTTGTTTGGAATGAATGGTTGCTGTTCTTAACCCTCCTTTTTATACTACGTCTTATTGGGCGATTGCTTGCACCTGTGGTTCATCATTCCATCTGTTGTGTTCGATGGATGGTTTTTGTTGAACACACCGGTCGCCATCTTGTAGTGTACCTCTTTTAATTACTATACTTATTATTGTTCCTTCTGGTTTTAGGTCTCTCTATTTTTTGAGTATTTTTAAATGGGTTTCTTCTTGTCTTATCTCCATCCCGTTTATTTACAGCGTTAGAACATTAAAAACGGAGCGTCCTTGAAGTCTTTTTTGAATTGTCTATATTCGGTACTAAATTTTATAATACTCGCGTATTTTTGCTTTTTGTAGTACCAGCGTATTTTTGCTTTTTGTAGTACCAGCGGCTTCCTCTTTACTTAAATAACCTCTAATATACTAAAGTTTTTCGACGGTGCCACGATGTATAGCCGGGCTCGGTTTCTTTGTATGATGGTTTCGGTCAAATAACGTGGCCGCCATCTTGTAATGTGCATTCTATTGCCCTTATCATATCTCTTATTTCCTGTGCTCTGAGGAAAAACGTTCTGGGTGTTTTTTATTTTAGTATTTCGATTGTCATATTATTATCCCAGCTTCTCACTGTTTTACCCTTGCGTGGCCCTGTACTTTCGGCATATATTTAAAGCTAATTCCGTTGTTGTTTTTTGCATGGTTACCACCCCCGTTTGTCTTGGAGTTAATTTCTCAGCCCTTTGTCTAAGAAATTTTCACGATGCTGTTTGGCGGTTGCATCTATTTTTGCTCGCCATTTTAGAATGGGAGCGCTTTATCGCTGTATTCCACTATTCCATATTAGGTGCCTTGAGTGTAGTTGTTAAACTGTTGTTTATGTGGGGGCATTTTGGATCGGGAAGGAGCTGCCTTTTACATTAGGTCGTATGGGGGTAGAGCCTGCTTGCTTTTAATCTTTATTTTCCTACTGACCACTCCTAAATATATAATCAAGTTAATTTATAATTTGACACTTCATAAGTGTTGGCTAGAATCATAGCGCTATTTTATCAATATGAGTTTGTTATTTGAAGCTATTTATAAATTATATGGTTGTTTACAGTATTTTTCAAAATATTATCCATGGGGATGTATTTGTCTTCCCTTGAGGTATGCATGAATGTGCAGCCAGGCGTTACTTTGGCTATTTCTTCCTTCATGTCTCGATGTCTGAAACATCTGCACGTTTATCCTACACTTTTTGTTTTCCACTTCTCTTAAACATGTTTTTACTCCTGCAGCTTTTTTACAAAATTCTCTCCCATTCTTCTCTATTATTTAATCCCGTTTTGTAACTGTTGAATTTGGACATATAAAACTGTTCCCTTAATTTACGTTTCCTGGTTATGTCTCCCCCTCTTCTGTTTGTGGTTATTGCTTCTAAAACACACCACCTAAGGTCCTCCACTTTGTGGTTCTGTTCTAACCGGTGCGTCACTAGGGGGGCGGCCGTTTTCTTTGTACGAATTGCTGATCTATGTTCATTAATCCTTGATCTAATTTCACGCTGTGTCTCGCCAATGTATATTTTGGCACAGGGACATTTGATCAGATATACAACGTTTTGTGTCTTACAGTTGAATAAAGATCTATAAGTATGGGTTGTTTTACCACATTTAATGCTTGTTCCTGATATTATTAGGGTGCAGTTTGTACAATTTCCGCAGGCTACATTACCAGTAGGTTTCGAGCCGTCTATGGTTCTAATCATATTTCTATTGTTTCTGTTGGGGTATGTATGTACAAGGCAGTTTCTTACTGTCCTGTTTCTCCTGAAAGCAAATATTGGTTTTGGCATCGGTACTTCTCCTGCCTCATTAATTAATTTCCAATTACTGTTGATACAGTTTTTTATTTTGTTGGATATACAGGAGAAATTGGATACAAAAACAATGGGTTTGGTTGTTCTGTCTTGGTTTGTTTTCTGTTCGAAAAGACTCTCCCGATTATAATATTTTGCCCGCTTGTAGGCTTTTTTTACCATTGATTTAGGGTATCCTCTCTCTAAAAATTTGTTGATGATGATGCCTGCGTGTTTATCATATTCTTTTTTAGTGGTGCAGTTTCGTCTTATTCTTAAAAATTGCCCAAAGGGTATGTTGTTCTTTTGGGTCGCAGGGTGGTAGCTATTAAAATGGAGCATAGTGTTGAGGTCAGATGGTTTAGTGTATAACTCCACTGCAAGAGTGCCTTCCACATTCTTTATCGTTATATCGAGAAAATTGCACATCTCATTACTGTATGCGGAGGTGAACCTTAAGTTCTCGTCCCCTAAGTTGAGCCAAGTGATGAATTCATTTAAATATTCTTCACTGCCTTCCCAGATGAAAAATATATCATCTATAAACCTAGACCATTGAGATATATTTTCGTAGAAGGGTGCTGATGTGTTAAAGATGAGTTTTTGCTCAAAGTCTGCTACGTATAAGCATGCCAGGCTGGGGGCACAAGTAGCCCCCATGCTGGTGCCCTTTGTTTGTTTATACATAGTTTCTTTGCATAAAAAAATATTATTTTTCAGAATTAGTTCTAAGCAATCTATTATAAATATAGAGTGTTCTGATAGATCTTCCCCATCTTGAGCTAACATTTTTTTTAATTACCTTGATTGTATCATCTTGTGGAATGTTAGTATACAATGCTTCTATGTCAAGCGTAACTAACCATTGTGTACCTGAGTTAAATTCAATGCCCTCCACTTTCTTTATCATCTCGGTGGTATCTTTTATGTATGCTGGTTGTTCAGTGACCATTGGTTGAATGAACTTATCCACATACTTGCTAAGGGGCTCTGTTAGTGAATTCAGGCTCGAGACTATTGGCCGCATTGGGGGGTCATTGATGTCTTTATGAACTTTTGGTAGTCCATAAATTGCTGGAATTGTAGGTGTCTCGTTATGGAGGAAATTAAATTCCTCCTGGTTGATGACCCCGTCTTCCTTTGCTAACAGAAGTAAATTTTTAATTCGTTTTCCTAAATCTTGCCATTCTAGTGTATTAGATCTGACATAATGTTTTGGGTTGTCAAGGAGACGATTCATTCTTCTATCGTAATCTGATGTTTCCAGTACCACTATACTCCCACCTTTATCTCCTGGCTTGATAGTGATTGTGCTATCCTCTTCCAGACTTTTGAGGGCTTCTTTTTCTTTCACTGAGATATTATACTGGGTCCAAATTTTTTGTTCAAATATCTCCTCTATATTTCTGCTTATAACTTTTTCAAATGTTTCCACATTTTTATTAACCATAGAGCTGGACGGCGTCCACACGGACTTGGGGCGTAGACCGGATTTGTTCTCTGATGGTATTCTGTCCTTACCTTCAAAGTATTTATTAAGTCTAATTTTACGGACAAAATTTTGCAAGTCCCTCTCGAGTGTAAATTTATCTGGTGGTCCTGCTATCGCAAAACCCAATCCCTTTTCTAAAATCTTTGTTTCCTCCCTATTTAGGTTTCTCTTGGATAGGTTAATAATTGGTGCTCTGGTGTTTTTATTTAGTCCCAGGTTTTCTGGCTCCTGGTCTTCATATATGGACGTTGTTGGCCCTGGTTCATCTGGTGGTATCCTCTCCCTCTCCCCCGTCCCCTGGGGTTCGGGTTTGGATTTTGACTGCGGTTTCCCTTTCGTCTGTCTAAAAAATCTAAGCTCTCTCTATTCTGTTTTTGTGGACCTTCTTTGTCTTGTTCTGTATGGTTTGCCGGTGTGAGCTCATTCTCTGATTCGCTGCTGGTATATGACGTGTCGGAGAATGTTACTCCTTTTCTAAAATTTTGGCGTTTATTAGTCTGCCAGTTGTTCTTACTCGGCCAATCTTCTCTTGGTCTTTCAAAGTAATCTTTCTGTAGATAGGGGTACACTAATTCGGGTTTATATTGGTTGAGGTCTTTCCTAAACTTATTGCTTTTCTTATTAATTAGGTAATCTTTATAACTATTCAGGTCTTTTTGGATTTCCTCTAGTTTTAATTTTGCGTCTTCTACTGTGGTGTTATCTTTCAGTTTTTTCTCCATTTCGTCAAGCTCTGCCTTTTCTATAATTAGCGTAGCTTGTGCTGTCTCTATAATCAATAAGAGCCAGTCCCTACTACATCTATTTGCTATGAATGTCCAGGTCTCTACGAACTTTTCATTTTTTACAAATAGGCTGGGCTCATTTCTCACCTGTAAACCTTTAGGTATCATTCCTTTCTTACAGTATTGAATGAGGAAGTCCGAATGTAATTCGGTCCTAATTGTCTTTTTCTTGAGATTCCAGAGTTCTTTCCATTGCTCTGTATCAGTATTAGTTGTTGATATTGTGTTGGTATTTTTATCAGAGCTGTTCACTAGCTTATTAAATTGGTCTTCAGAGAAACTAAAGACTTTGAAAGTGTCCATTGTTAATTAGGAACACCTGCGTGTCTTAATCACGCCTCACACTAAGGTGAAAGAGAGAACAAAACTCCCCAGTTCAAGAACTGTGCATATAAACAAAATAGGTTGTCTGGGAGCTACCCTTTCTATCAGGAAAAGGATTGGGTCAACAATAGCAAAAATTCAGAGTTCCTTCTCCTGGATTCACTATTAATCAGATCTTTAATTGGTCATGGGGTCTTCCCTAGAGGAGCAAGGGGGTTGTAATGTTACAGTAGTTACCAAATTTACACTTCAATGAAAATGGTGCCCACAGGTATCAGCAAAGACATGAAACAATAGTGTTGTTGTATAAAAATATTGATCAATTATTTATTTAAAAAAAGCATAATAAAAACAAATTAGAATAAGTCACAACATGTACAAAATTACAAATTTATTCTAGGTTTTTACAAACGCAAAAAACATCCATCATTTTAAAAAGATTATTATTAAAACATCATACTATCAATTATACAATGGTTTTTGTTAAAAATTACTGGGACATAGGAACGAAAAGTGTCGACGCGGCGTTTCGGTGCCTCTTTATTTTGCACCTTCTTCAAGGACTCGTTCACGATTCAGTTATTCTACTCTGAAAACATACAGTGATACATAATGTTAGGCCCATATTTTCGTACATTTGCACATAGATATTAATAACATTTCTAGACTTGTACTAGTATTTGGTAACTATGAACATCTATACAAGCGCCCTGCGGTTTCTAAGCATTCATTTTATTGACAGAATGCCAAGGATGGAATGCATCCCTCGTGTTATGGGGGGTCTAATTGTTGTTATTTAGATACCTCGTGTTCTACTCCTTGCAGGTTCTCACTTTCAGGGTAGACATATCGACTGGGTGGGTTCTTTGATTTTTTATTTCAAACTGAACACTTTAACTTACCCAAGTGCGAACATCCTGGTGATATTTCTTGTACTTCAAATTGAACACGTTTCTTCCTGTGCTCACTGTGTTTCCTTATCTCTTATTTCTAAGGAGAATTGCATCATATGTCATGATTGACAACTGTGCTTATTTTTTTATCTTAACTGTTATTTTTGCACTATAATGAACTTATTCCAAAATGTTTTACCTTGTACAAGTGTCTTTGGTTGAGCGTCACTTGTTTTGGAAAAGATTGGGGACACGCTTCAGTCCTGTTGAGAGGATGTGTTCTAGTTACACCACTGGTTATCTAGTGTATTTGCTCCAACATTCAACATATTTTTACAACTAAAACAGCATGTTACTGGCTGTCTAGAGGCTCTGTTTAGTCTAAATTTAACGTGACATTTCTTACCGGTCCGCTTTACTCTTGGTCTTTTGAGAGTAATGGAGGACGCCTCTGGGAGCTACCTTCTGATAATTTCATCAACCATTAACTCTGTGAAATACATTTTGTTATATTTATTACTCTAATGCCATAACTTCAGTCACTCAATTCTACTTTACAGGGGTAATATATTACCTGTATGGTTAGAATGAATACATCTTAAGTTTATTTCTATCTCCTTATAGCTTCATCTTTGTGGGGCTTTTTTATCACATTAGCGGTCCACTCTATGAGGGAGAATCAGAAAGTACTCACATTTAGTCAAGTATTGCTTTTCTATACTTTACTTTTAATTTAACTTTATCTGTTATAGATTATTTTAACTTAGTTAAACTCTTAGGGAGTGCCTAAGTATAGCCAAGGTGTTGGTAGTCAGAGGGGTACTTTCTCACTTGCTCACCTGTCAAGGATAGCTGAACTGCACGGCGTCCTCCACCTTCCTGGGCTTGTTTGGAATGAATGGTTGCTGTTCTTAACCCTCCTTTTTATACTACGTCTTATTGGGCGATTGCTTGCACCTGTGGTTCATCATTCCATCTGTTGTGTTCGATGGATGGTTTTTGTTGAACACACCGGTCGCCATCTTGTAGTGTACCTCTTTTAATTACTATACTTATTATTGTTCCTTCTGGTTTTAGGTCTCTCTATTTTTTGAGTATTTTTAAATGGGTTTCTTCTTGTCTTATCTCCATCCCGTTTATTTACAGCGTTAGAACATTAAAAACGGAGCGTCCTTGAAGTCTTTTTTGAATTGTCTATATTCGGTACTAAATTTTATAATACTCGCGTATTTTTGCTTTTTGTAGTACCAGCGTATTTTTGCTTTTTGTAGTACCAGCGGCTTCCTCTTTACTTAAATAACCTCTAATATGCTAAAGTTTTTCGACGGTGCCACGATGTATAGCCGGGCTCGGTTTCTTTGTATGATGCTTTCGGTCAAATAACGTGGCCGCCATCTTGTACTGTGCATTCTATTGCCCTTATCATATCTCTTATTTCCTGTGCTCTGAGGAAAAACGTTCTGGGTGTTTTTTATTTTAGTATTTCGATTGTCATATTATTATCCCAGCTTCTCACTGTTTTACCCTTGCGTGGCCCTGTACTTTCGGCATATATTTAAAGCTAATTCCGTTGTTGTTTTTTGCATGGTTACCACCCCCGTTTGTCTTGGAGTTAATTTCTCAGCCCTTTGTCTAAGAAATTTTCACGATGCTGTTTGGCGGTTGCATCTATTTTTGCTCGCCATTTTAGAATGGGAGCACTTTATCGCTGTATTCCACTATTCCATATTAGGTGCCTTGAGTGTAGTTGTTAAACTGTTGTTTATGTGGGGGCCATTTTGGATCGGGAAGGAGCTGCCTTTTACATTAGGTCGTGTGGGGGTAGAGCCTGCTTGCTTTTAATCTTTATTTTCCCTACTGACCACTCCTAAATATATAATCAAGTTAATTTATAATTTGACACTTCATAAGTGTTGGCTAGAATCATAGCGCTATTTTATCAATATGAGTTTGTTATTTGAAGCTATTTATAAATTATATGGTTGTTTACAGTATTTTTCAAAATATTATCCATGGGGATGTATTTGTCTTCCCTTGAGGTATGCATGAATGTGCAGCCAGGCGTTACTTTGGCTATTTCTTCCTTCATGTCTCGATGTCTGAAACATCTGCACGTTTATCCTACACTTTTTGTTTTCCACTTCTCTTCAACATGTTTTTACTCCTGCAGCTTTTTTACAAAATTCTCTCCCATTCTTCTCTATTATTTAATCCCGTTTTGTAACTGTTGAATTTGGACATATAAAACTGTTCCCTTAATTTACGTTTCCTGGTTATGTCTCCCCCTCTTCTGTTTGTGGTTATTGCTTCTAAAACACACCACCTAAGGTCCTCCACTTTGTTGTTCTGTTCTAACCAGTGCGTCACTAGGGGGGCGGCCGTTTTCTTTGTACGAATTGCTGATCTATGTTCATTAATCCTTGATCTAATTTCACGCTGTGTCTCGCCAATGTATATTTTGGCACAGGGACATTTGATCAGATATACAACGTTTTGTGTCTTACAGTTGAATAAAGATCTATAAGTATGGGTTCTTTTACCACATTTAATGCTTGTTCCTGATATTATTAGGGTGCAGTTTGTACAATTTCCGCAGGCTACATTACCAGTAGGTTTCGAGCCGTCTATGGTGCTAATCATATTTCTATTGTTTCTGTTGGGGTATGTATGTACAAGGCAGTTTCTTACTGTCCTGTTTCTCCTGAAAGCAAATATTGGTTTTGGCATCGGTACTTCTCCTGCCTCATTAATTAATTTCCAATTACTGTTGATACAGTTTTTTATTTTGTTGGATATACAGGAGAAATTGGATACAAAAACAATGGGTTTGGTTGTTCTGTCTTGGTTTGTTTTCTGTTCGAAAAGACTCTCCCGATTATAATATTTTGCCCGCTTGTAGGCTTTTTTTACCATTGATTTAGGGTATCCTCTCTCTAAAAATTTGTTGATCATGATGCCTGCGTGTTTATCATATTCTTTTTTAGTGGTGCAGTTTCGTCTTATTCTTAAAAATTGCCCAAAGGGTATGTTGTTCTTTTGGGTCGCAGGGATGCATTCCATCCTTGGCATTCTGTCAATAAAATGAATGCTTAGAAACCGCAGGGCGCTTGTATAGATGTTCATAGTTACCAAATACTAGTACAAGTCTAGAAATGTTATTAATATCTATGTGCAAATGTACGAAAATATGGGCCTAACATTATGTATCACTGTATGTTTCCAGAGTAGAATAACTGAATCGTGAACGAGTCCTTGAAGAAGGTGCAAAATAAAGAGGCACCGAAACGCCGCGTCGACACTTTTCGTTCCTATGTCCCAGTAATTTTTAACAAAAACCATTGTATAATTGATAGTATGATGTTTTAATAATAATCTTTTTAAAATGATGGATGTTTTTTGCGTTTGTAAAAACCTAGAATAAATTTGTAATTTTGTACATGTTGTGACTTATTCTAATTTGTTTTTATTATGCTTTTTTTAAATAAATAATTGATCAATATTTTTATACAACAACACTATTGTTTCATGTCTTTGCTGATACCTGTGGGCACCATTTTCATTGAAGTGTAAATTTGGTAACTACTGTAACATTACAACCCCCTTGCTCCTCTAGGGAAGACCCCATGACCAATTAAAGATCTGATTAATAGTGAATCCAGGAGAAGGAACTCTGAATTTTTGCTATTGTTGACCCAATCCTTTTCCTGATAGAAAGGGTAGCTCCCAGACAACCTATTTTGTTTATATGCACAGTTCTTGAACTGGGGAGTTTTGTTCTCTCTTTCACCTTAGTGTGAGGCGTGATTAAGACACGCAGGTGTTCCTAATTAACAATGGACACTTTCAAAGTCTTTAGTTTCTCTGAAGACCAATTTAATAAGCTAGTGAACAGCTCTGATAAAAATACCAACACAATATCAACAACTAATACTGATACAGAGCAATGGAAAGAACTCTGGAATCTCAAGAAAAAGACAATTAGGACCGAATTACATTCGGACTTCCTCATTCAATACTGTAAGAAAGGAATGATACCTAAAGGTTTACAGGTGAGAAATGAGCCCAGCCTATTTGTAAAAAATGAAAAGTTCGTAGAGACCTGGACATTCATAGCAAATAGATGTAGTAGGGACTGGCTCTTATTGATTATAGAGACAGCACAAGCTACGCTAATTATAGAAAAGGCAGAGCTTGACGAAATGGAGAAAAAACTGAAAGATAACACCACAGTAGAAGACGCAAAATTAAAACTAGAGGAAATCCAAAAAGACCTGGATAGTTATAAAGATTACCTAATTAATAAGAAAAGCAATAAGTTTAGGAAAGACCTCAACCAATATAAACCCGAATTAGTGTACCCCTATCTACAGAAAGATTACTTTGAAAGACCAAGAGAAGATTGGCCGAGTAAGAACAACTGGCAGACTAATAAACGCCAAAATTTTAGAAAAGGAGTAACATTCTCTGACACGTCATATACCAGCAGCGAATCAGAGAATGAGCTCACACCGGCAAACCATACAGAACAAGACAAAGAAGGTCCACAAAAACAGAATAGAGAGAGCTTAGATTTTTTAGACAGACGAAAGGGAAACCGCAGTCAAAATCCAAACCCGAACCCCAGGGGACGGGGGAGAGGGAGAGGATACCACCAGATGAACCAGGGCCATCAACGTCCATATATGAAGACCAGGAGCCAGAAAACCTGGGACTAAATAAAAACACCAGAGCACCAATTATTAACCTATCCAAGAGAAACCTAAATAGGGAGGAAACAAAGATTTTAGAAAAGGGATTGGGTTTTGCGATAGCAGGACCACCAGATAAATTTACACTCGAGAGGGACTTGCAAAATTTTGTCCGTAAAATTAGACTTAATAAATACTTTGAAGGTAAGGACAGAATACCATCAGAGAACAAATCCGGTCTACGCCCCAAGTCCGTGTGGACGCCGTCCAGCTCTATGGTTAATAAAAATGTGGAAACATTTGAAAAAGTTATAAGCAGAAATATAGAGGAGATGTTTGAACAAAGAATTTGGACCCAGTATAATATCTCAGTGAAAGAAAAAGAAGCCCTCAAAAGTCTGGAAGAGGATAGCACAATCACTATCAAGCCAGGAGATAAAGGTGGGAGTATAGTGGTAGTGGAAACATCAGATTACGATAGAAGAATGAATCTTCTCCTTGACAACCCAAAACATTATGTCAGATCTAATACACTAGAATGGCAAGATTTAGGAAAACGAATTAAAAATTTACTTCTGTTAGCAAAGGAAGACGGGGTCATCAACCAGGAGGAATTTAATTTCCTCCATAACGAGACACCTACAATTCCAGCAATTTATGGACTACCAAAAGTTCATAAAGACATCAATGACCCCCCAATGCGGCCAATAGTCTCGAGCATGAATTCACTAACAGAGCCCCTTAGCAAGTATGTGGATAAGTTCATTCAACCAATGGTCACTGAACAACCAGCATACATAAAAGATACCACCGAGATGATAAAGAAAGTGGAGGGCATTAAATTTAACTCAGGTACACAATGGTTAGTTACGCTTGACATAGAAGCATTGTATACTAACATTCCACAAGATGATACAATCAAGGTAATTAAAAAACTGTTAGCTCAAGATGGGGAAGATCTATCAGAACACTCTATATTTATAATAGATTGCTTAGAACTAATTCTGAAAAATAATATTTTTTTATGCAAAGAAACTATGTATAAACAAACGAAGGGCACCAGCATGGGGGCTACTTGTGCCCCCAGCCTGGCAAGCTTATACGTAGCAGACTTTGAGCAAAAACACATCTTTAACACATCAGCACCCTTCTACGAAAATATATCTCAATGGTCTAGGTTTATAGACGATATATTTTTCATCTGGGAAGGTAGTGAAGAATATTTAAATGAATTCATCACTTGGCTCAACTTAGGGGACGAGAACTTAAGGTTCACCTCCGCATACAGTAATGAGATGTGCAATTTTCTCGATATAACGATAAAGAATGTGGAAGGCACTCTTGCAGTGGAGTTATACACTAAACCATCTGACCGCAATACTATGCTCCATTTTAATAGCTAACACCCTGCGACCCAAAAGAACAACATACCCTTTGGGCAATTTTTAAGAATAAGACGAAACTGCACCACTAAAAAAGAATTTGATAAACATGCAGGCATCATGATCAACCAATTTTTTAGAGAGAGGATACCCTAAGTCAATGGTAAAAAAAGCCTACAAGCGGGCAAAATATTATAATCGGGAGAGTCTTTTCGAACAGAAAACAAACCAAGACAGAACAACCAAACCCATTGTTTTTGTATCCAATTTCTCCTGTATATCCAACAAAATAAAAAACTGTATCAACAGTAATTGGAAATTAATTAATGAGGCAGGAGAAGTACCGATGCCAAAACCAATATTTGCTTTCAGGAGAAACAGGACAGTAAGAAACTGCCTTGTACATACATACCCCAACAGAAACAATAGAAATATGATTAGAACCATAGACGGCTCGAAACCTACTGGTAATGTAGCCTGCGGAAATTGTACAAACTGCACCCTAATAGTATCAGGAACAAGCATTAAATGTGGTAAAACAACCCATACTTATAGATCTTTACTCAACTGTAAGACACAAAACGTTGTATATCTGATCAAATGTCCCTGTGCCAAAATATACATTGGCGAGACACAGCGTGAAATTAGATCAAGGATTAATGAACATAGATCAGCAATTCGTACAAAGAAAACGGCCGCCCCCCTAGTGACGCACTGGTTAGAACAGAACCACAAAGTGGAGGACCTTAGGTGGTGTGTTTTAGAAGCAATAACCACAAACAGAAGAGGGGGAGACATAACCAGGAAACGTAAATTAAGGGAACAGTTTTATATGTCCAAATTCAACAGTTACAAAACGGGATTAAATAATAGGGAAGAATGGGAGAGAATTTTGTAAAAAAGCTGCAGGAGTAAAAACATGTTTAAGAGAAGTGGAAAACAAAAAGTGTAGGATAAACGTGCAGATGTTTCAGACATCGAGACATGAAGGAAGAAATAGCCAAAGTAACGCCTGGCTGCACAATCATGCATACCTCAAGGGAAGACAAATACATCCCCATGGATAATATTTTGAAAAATACTGTAAACAACCATATAATTTATAAATAGCTTCAAATAACAAACTCATATTGATAAAATAGCGCTATGATTCTAGCCAACACTTATGAAGTGTCAAATTATAAATTAACTTGATTATATATTTAGGAGTGGTCAGTAGGAAAAATAAAGATTAAAAGCAAGCAGGCTCTACCCCCACACGACCTAATGTAAAAGGCAGCTCCTTCCCGATCCAAAATGGCCCCCACATAAACAACAGTTTAACAACTACACTCAAGGCACCTAATATGGAATAGTGGAATACAGCGATAAAGCGCTCCCATTCTAAAATGGCGAGCAAAAATAGATGCAACCGCCAAACAGCATCGTGAAAATTTCTTAGACAAAGGGCTGAGAAATTAACTCCAAGACAAACGGGGGTGGTAACCATGCAAAAAACAACAACGGAATTAGCTTTAAATATATGCCGAAAGTACAGGGCCACGCAAGGGTAAAACAGTGAGAAGCTGGGATAATAATATGACAATCGAAATACTAAAATAAAAAACACCCAGAACGTTTTTCCTCAGAGCACAGGAAATAAGAGATATGATAAGGGCAATAGAATGCACATTACAAGATGGCGGCCACGTTATTTGACCGAAACCATCATACAAAGAAACCGAGCCCGGCTATACATCGTGGCACCGTCGAAAAACTTTAGCATATTAGAGGTTATTTAAGTAAAGAGGAAGCCGCTGGTACTACAAAAAGCAAAAATACGCTGGTACTACAAAAAGCAAAAATACGCGAGTATTATAAAATTTAGTACCGAATATAGACAATTCAAAAAAGACTTCAAGGACGCTCCGTTTTTAATGTTCTAACGCTGTAAATAAACGGGATGGAGATAAGACAAGAAGAAACCCATTTAAAAATACTCAAAAAATAGAGAGACCTAAAACCAGAAGGAACAATAATAAGTATAGTAATTAAAAGAGGTACACTACAAGATGGCGACCGGTGTGTTCAACAAAAACCATCCATCGAACACAACAGATGGAATGATGAACCACAGGTGCAAGCAATCGCCCAATAAGACGTAGTATAAAAAGGAGGGTTAAGAACAGCAACCATTCATTCCAAACAAGCCCAGGAAGGTGGAGGACGCCGTGCAGTTCAGCTATCCTTGACAGGTGAGCAAGTGAGAAAGTACCCCTCTGACTACCAACACCTTGGCTATACTTAGGCACTCCCTAAGAGTTTAACTAAGTTAAAATAATCTATAACAGATAAAGTTAAATTAAAAGTAAAGTATAGAAAAGCAATACTTGACTAAATATGAGTACTTTCTGATTCTCCCTCATAGAGTGGACCGCTAATGTGATAAAAAAGCCCCACAAAGATGAAGCTATAAGGAGATAGAAATAAACTTAAGATGTATTCATTCTAACCATACAGGTAATATATTACCCCTGTAAAGTAGAATTGAGTGACTGAAGTTATGGCATTAGAGTAATAAATATAACAAAATGTATTTCACAGAGTTAATGGTTGATGAAATTATCAGAAGGTAGCTCCCAGAGGCGTCCTCCATTACTCTCAAAAGACCAAGAGTAAAGCGGACCGGTAAGAAATGTCACGTTAAATTTAGACTAAACAGAGCCTCTAGACAGCCAGTAACATGCTGTTTTAGTTGTAAAAATATGTTGAATGTTGGAGCAAATACACTAGATAACCAGTGGTGTAACTAGAACACATCCTCTCAACAGGACTGAAGCGTGTCCCCAATCTTTTCCAAAACAAGTGACGCTCAACCAAAGACACTTGTACAAGGTAAAAAAATTTGGAATAAGTTCATTATAGTGCAAAAATAACAGTTAAAATAAAAAAATAAGCACAGTTGTCAATCATGACATATGATACAATTCTCCTTAGAAATAAGAGATAAGGAAACACAGTGAGCACAGGAAGAAACGTGTTCAATTTGAAGTACAAGAAATATCACCAGGATGTTCGCACCTGGGTAAGTTAAAGTGTTCAGTTTGAAATAAAAAATCAAAGAACCCACCCAGTCGATATGTCTACCCTGAAAGTGAGAACCTGCAAGGAGTAGAACACGAGGTGTCTAAATAACAACAATTAGACCCCCCATAACACGAGGGATGCATTCCATCCTTGGCATTCTGTCAATAAAATGAATGCTTAGAAACCGCAGGGCGCTTGTATAGATGTTCATAGTTACCAAATACTAGTACAAGTCTAGAAATGTTATTAATATCTATGTGCAAATGTACGAAAATATGGGCCTAACATTATGTATCACTGTATGTTTTCAGAGTAGAATAACTGAATCATGAACGAGTCCTTGAAGAAGGTGCAAAATAAAGAGGCACCGAAACGCCGCGCCGACACTTTTCGTTCCTATGTCCCAGTAATTTTTAACAAAAACCATTGTATAATTGATAGTATGATGTTTTAATAATAATCTTTTTAAAATGATGGATGTTTTTTGCGTTTGTAAAAACCTAGAATAAATTAGTAATTTTGTACATGTTGTGACTTATTCTAATTTGTTTTTATTATGCTTTTTTCAAATAAATAATTGATCAATATTTTTATACAACAACACTATTGTTTCATGTCTTTGCTGATACCTGTGGGCACCATTTTCATTGAAGTGTAAATTTGGTAACTACTGTAACATTACAACCCCCTTGCTCCTCTAGGGAAGACCCCATGACCAATTAAAGATCTGATTAATAGTGAATCCAGGAGAAGGAACTCTGAATTTTTGCTATTGTTGACCCAATCCTTTTCCTGATAGAAAGGGTAGCTCCCAGACAACCTATTTTGTTTATATGTGGGGATATGCCTTATGCACCCCGTACCCCATTGCTGGAGTAGGGCAGAATGTGCACAGTCCAGCCATTGGGGATACATATCGCAGAAGGGCTTACCTGTATTGTGGCACCCACAGGATCGTTGTCATCAGGGTTAATTTTCTGAGGTGTAAGGGGGACCTGGGAAAAAACATCCACAGAGGAGATTGCTGGAGAGAAGCAGATTGGGGTGAGTATGAACCCCAAATCCTTTGTTTCTGATGACTCGAGGCAGCCAGTCGGACCGACACAGTTGGGTCATTGGAAAATCACATTGTAATCCAGACGGCAGTGGGACAGCCCTGTACAGCTCTGTGGATGCAGTTTGTCTCCAACCACCATCTTGGCGGTTGGAGAAAAGCTGTTGGTGTCAGCAGTCTTTCAGCAGCTGGTCAGAGTACACAATGCATGCATAGTAATCCGGCGGTCCGACTGACCGCTTCCAAAGAATCCTTTGACAGTCCGACCGCCTCCAACAAGACCGCGGATGTCTGCCTGACTGGCATCCTAATCAGGCCCTTAATTATGTCTTAGTGGTCCTGACAAATAGCATCTACTACCTGCATGGTATTAGCGTTGCCCTTGTACATTCCCTCAAAATGGTCATAAAGATCATCTATTGTGCTGTACTGTATATGTAGGGATGCAAGTAGTCAAATGGAAATGTGAGCTGCCTAATTAATATGAAATGCCCTCTACTTTTCCTTTGGCTTTCTTAACAATGAGTAAATCCAATGAAGGTGCTCCATTTTTTGTTTTTTTATGACAGATTGCACAAGAACCCAGAAGGCCTTACAACTAGTGTGACTGCACAGGTGTACCTTTTACACCCTGGTGTCAACAATACCTCAGCGGGTGTGGAGTTAGAGGGATTTACAGGTTGAGCCTGGAGAATCCCCTGATAAATGGGGAATTATTTAGGGAATTGGTAATTCTTGGTTCGATTTCCCCAGAAATTCCTCAATTACCACTGGTCTTTTACTCAGCGATATTAGCTGCTTTTGACACTCAGCAGCTCCCAGTGAAAGTAAACAGATCTGGGGTATTCCTGATGACCTCTTAATTCTGATCGAGCTGCTAACAGCAGTTACCAGTCGCATCTCAATTAACTGAGCACTTTTATTGAGAGCCATGTTTGAGATAGACCACCACTTTCCCAATGCTAAACTACAGAGTAAAAGATGGTTGATGGCTGTTGAGATTAATGTAATGGAAATAGGTCTTCACCCCAAGGGCCCTTGGCGGTCTATTGTACAGATTTCTCCATTATGAAACAATGCTATTTTATGTGCTAGAGGGACTGTTCTTGACAACCCTCTGTGGCGGGTCACTGGTGGAGTGCAAAGACGGTGGTGCACAAAGAAGATGGTTGCTCACCCACTAGGCGCTTGTTGACCCTCCATAGACTATTGAGGGTTGCACTCGCTACATTTAAAATGTTGGGAAGGGTTACATTTGGGAGATTATCTTACTGGTCTTCCATTGGCATCAGCTTATGGTCTTTCCCACAACAGATTCTTTATGTTTTCGAAGTATGTGGCTTGTGGGATTGGGATGTTGTTGTTAGCGGTTTCTGTTGATGCCGCTAAGAAATTCACCAACGACCTCTGGCCCCCCCACTGTTATGGATCTCCATCTCATCCCCTGTTGGCTGATCATGTTAATGGGACCAACAAAGATCTGATCCTCATAATATTCGGGAATTTGAATGGCCTTTTACACAAGATTATGAGAACTGCAGTCCTCTGGGCTGCTAGGAGACTACAGGCAGACACCCTGTTCCTCCAGGAACCTCACTTACTGGGCAATAGGGTTCCCTCCCTTGTCCTCTATGGGTTCACTCAGGTCTTTCACTCTGGATTCCTGAGGGGATTGTGGGAGCAGATTGCGTCGTTAAAGGCCACCTGCCATTTTCGGCCCAAAAATAATGAGTCGAATCACTGACAGAATATCGAGAGACAGGATATCGACAGACAAAATATCGATGCTGGAATATCGAAGGCAATTATATCGACAACCTATCTACAACATGGTAAGTACAAAAATATCGAAACTAAAATATCGATGTTAAAAATATTGTAAATAAAAATATCGTTTTTTTTATTAAAAAAAGAAATATAAAGTAAATAATACTTTTATATAATTTAAACTTATGTAAAATATTTTAGAATGTTTAAAATTAATAAATAATACATATTTAATGTTAAACTTTTAATTACAATTAAACATACAATATGTAATATATATTTAATTAATTATATTTATTATTTTTTTAATTAATGTAAAAATATTAACAAATACTATAAATTACAAATACATCAACACTCATAAAATAAAAACATAAATAATAATAAATATTTATATTTAATACATAAAAACAATTAATATACTTTCAATATTTAAATAATTAATTAAACACAACATTATGTAACATAATAAAAATATTATAAAATACATAAATAAATATAAATTATATTGGATAGCGTAAGGCTGAAAAGTACTATTCAAACTCCATAGGGTGCAACAGTAGGGAAAGTGTAGGATAGCGGATAGGTAAAAATTACTATTCCCACTCCAAAGGGTGCAACAGTAGGGAAAGCGTTGGATAGTGTAGGGGTAAAATTACTATTCCCACTCCAGAGAGTGCAACAGTAGTGAAAGCGTTGGATAGCGGGTGGGTAAAAATTACTATTCCCACTCCAGTGAGTGCAACAGTAGGGAAAGCGTTGGATAGCATACGGGTAAAAATTACTATTCACACTCCAGTGGGTGTAACAGTAGCGAAAGGGTCGGATAGCGGGTAGGTAAAAATGACTATTCCCACTCCAATGAGTGCAACCTTAGGGAAAGCATTGGATAGCGTAAGGGTAAAAATTACTATTCCAACTCCAAAGGATGCAACAGTAGGGAAAACATTGGATAGTGTAGGGAGAATAATTACTATTCACACTCCAGAGAGTGCAACAGTAGAGAAAACATTGGATAGCGGGTGGGCAAAAATAACTATTCCAACTCCAGAGAGTGCAACAGTAGGGAAAGCGCTGGATAGCGTAAGGGTAAAAATTACTATTCCAACTACAAAGGGTGCAACCGTAGGGAAAACGTTGGATAGTGTAGGGGGTAAAATTACTATTCTCACTCCAGAGAGTGCAACAGTAGGGAAAGCGTTGGATAGCGGGTGGGTAAAAATTACTATTCCCACTCCAGTGAGTGCAACAGTAGGGAAAGCGTTGGATAGCGTACGGGTAAAAATTACTAGTCCCACTCCAGTGGGTGCAACAGTAGGGAAAGCGTTGGATAGCGGGTAGGTAAAAATGACTATTCCCACTCCAATGAGTGCAACATTAGGGAAAGTGTTGGATAGCGTAAGGGTAAAAATTACTATTCCAACTCCAAAGCCTGCAACAGTAGGGAAAGCATTGGATAGTGTAGGGAAAATAAATACAATTCACACTCCAAAGAGTGCAACAGTAGGGAAAGCGTTGGATAGCGTAAGGGTAAAAATTACTATTCCAACTACAAAGGGTGCAACAGTAGGGAAAACGTTGGATAGTGTAGTGGGTAAAATTACTATTCCCACTCCAGTGGGTGCAACAGTAGAGAAAGCGTTGGATAGCGGGTAGGTAAAAATGACTATTCCCACTCCAATGTGTGCAACTGTAGGGAATGCGTTGGATAGTGTAGGGGGTAAAAATTACTATTCCCACTCCAGAGAGTGCAACAGTAGAGAAAACATTGGATAGCGGGTGGGTAAAAATAACTATTCCCACTCTAAACAGTGCAACAGAAGGGAAAGCGTTGGATAGCGTAAGGGTACAAATTACTATTCCAACTCCAAAGGGTGCAACAGTAGAGAAAATGTTGGATAGTGTAGGGGTAAAATTACTATTCCCACTCCAGAGACTGCAACAGTAGGGAAAGCATTGGATAGCGGGTGGGTCAAAATTACTATTCCCACTCCAGTGAGTGCAACAGTAAGGAAAGCATTGGATAGCGTACGGGTAAAAATTACTATTCCCACTCCAGTGGGTGCAACAGTAGGGAAAGCGTTGGATAGCTGGTAGGTAAAAATGACTATTCCCACTCCAATGAGTGCAACAGTAGGGAATGCGTTGGATAGTGTAGGGTGTAAAATTACTATTCCCACTCCAGAGAGTGCAACAGTAGTGAAAGCGTTGGATAGCATACGGGTAAAAATTACTATTCACACTCCAGTGGGTGCAACAGTAGCGAAAGGGTCGGATAGCGGGTAGGTAAAAATGACTATTCCCACTCCAATGAGTGCAACCTTAGGGAAAGCATTGGATAGCGTAAGGGTAAAAATTACTATTCCAAGTGAAAAGGGTGCAACAGTAGGGAAATCGTTGGATAGTGTAGGGGGTAAAATTACTATTCCCACTCCAGAGAGTGCAATAGTAGGGAAAGCGTTGGATAGCGATTGGGTAAAACTATTCCCACTGCAGTGAGTGCAACAATAGGGAAAGCGTTGGCTAGTGTACGGGTACACATTACTATTCCCACTCCAGTGGGTGCAACAGTAGGGAAAGCGTTGGATAGCGGGTGGGTAAAAATTACTATTCCCACTCCATAGGGTGCAACAGTAGGGAAAGTGTAGGATAGCGGATAGGTAAAAATTACTATTCCCACTCCAAAGGGTGCAACAGTAGGGAAAGCGTTGGATAGTGTAGGGGTAAAATTACTATTCCCACTCCAGAGAGTGCAACAGTAGTGAAAGCGTTGGATAGCGGGTGGGTAAAAATTACTATTCCCACTCCAGTGAGTGCAACAGTAGGGAAAGCGTTGGATAGCATACGGGTAAAAATTACTATTCACACTCCAGTGGGTGTAACAGTAGCGAAAGGGTCGGATAGCGGGTAGGTAAAAATGACTATTCCCACTCCAATGAGTGCAACCTTAGGGAAAGCATTGGATAGCGTAAGGGTAAAAATTACTATTCCAACTCCAAAGGATGCAACAGTAGGGAAAACATTGGATAGTGTAGGGAGAATAATTACTATTCACACTCCAGAGAGTGCAACAGTAGAGAAAACATTGGATAGCGGGTGGGCAAAAATAACTATTCCAACTCCAGAGAGTGCAACAGTAGGGAAAGCGCTGGATAGCGTAAGGGTAAAAATTACTATTCCAACTACAAAGGGTGCAACCGTAGGGAAAACGTTGGATAGTGTAGGGGGTAAAATTACTATTCTCACTCCAGAGAGTGCAACAGTAGGGAAAGCGTTGGATAGCGGGTGGGTAAAAATTACTATTCCCACTCCAGTGAGTGCAACAGTAGGGAAAGCGTTGGATAGCGTACGGGTAAAAATTACTAGTCCCACTCCAGTGGGTGCAACAGTAGGGAAAGCGTTGGATAGCGGGTAGGTAAAAATGACTATTCCCACTCCAATGAGTGCAACATTAGGGAAAGTGTTGGATAGCGTAAGGGTAAAAATTACTATTCCAACTCCAAAGCCTGCAACAGTAGGGAAAGCATTGGATAGTGTAGGGAAAATAAATACAATTCACACTCCAAAGAGTGCAACAGTAGGGAAAGCGTTGGATAGCGTAAGGGTAAAAATTACTATTCCAACTACAAAGGGTGCAACAGTAGGGAAAACGTTGGATAGTGTAGTGGGTAAAATTACTATTCCCACTCCAGTGGGTGCAACAGTAGAGAAAGCGTTGGATAGCGGGTAGGTAAAAATGACTATTCCCACTCCAATGTGTGCAACTGTAGGGAATGCGTTGGATAGTGTAGGGGGTAAAAATTACTATTCCCACTCCAGAGAGTGCAACAGTAGAGAAAACATTGGATAGCGGGTGGGTAAAAATAACTATTCCCACTCTAAACAGTGCAACAGAAGGGAAAGCGTTGGATAGCGTAAGGGTACAAATTACTATTCCAACTCCAAAGGGTGCAACAGTAGAGAAAACGTTGGATAGTGTAGGGGGTAAAATTACTATTCCCACTCCAGAGACTGCAACAGTAGGGAAAGCATTGGATAGCGGGTGGGTCAAAATTACTATTCCCACTCCAGTGAGTGCAACAGTAAGGAAAGCATTGGATAGCGTACGGGTAAAAATTACTATTCCCACTCCAGTGGGTGCAACAGTAGGGAAAGCGTTGGATAGCTGGTAGGTAAAAATGACTATTCCCACTCCAATGAGTGCAACAGTAGGGAATGCGTTGGATAGTGTAGGGTGTAAAATTACTATTCCCACTCCAGAGAGTGCAACAGTAGTGAAAGCGTTGGATAGCATACGGGTAAAAATTACTATTCACACTCCAGTGGGTGCAACAGTAGCGAAAGGGTCGGATAGCGGGTAGGTAAAAATGACTATTCCCACTCCAATGAGTGCAACCTTAGGGAAAGCATTGGATAGCGTAAGGGTAAAAATTACTATTCCAAGTCAAAAGGGTGCAACAGTAGGGAAATCGTTGGATAGTGTAGGGGGTAAAATTACTATTCCCACTCCAGAGAGTGCAATAGTAGGGAAAGCGTTGGATAGCGATTGGGTAAAACTATTCCCACTGCAGTGAGTGCAACAATAGGGAAAGCGTTGGCTAGTGTACGGGTACACATTACTATTCCCACTCCAGTGGGTGCAACAGTAGGGAAAGCGTTGGATAGCGGGTGGGTAAAAATTACTATTCCCACTCCAGTAAGTGCAACAGTAGGGAAAGCGTTGGATAGGGTATAGGTAGAAATTACTATTCCCACTCCAGTGGGTGCAACAGTAGAGAAAGCGTTGGATAGCGGGTATGTAAAAATGACTATTCTCACTCCAATGAGTGCAACTGTAGGGAATGCGTTGGATAGTGTAGGGGGTAAAATTACTATTCCCACTCCAGAGAGTGCAACAGTAGAGAAAACATTGGATAGCGGGTAGGTAAAAATAACTATTCCCACTCTAAACAGTGCAACAGTAGGGAAAGCGTTGGATAGCGTAAGGGTAAAAATTACTAGTCCCACTCCAGTGGGTGCAACAGTAGGGAAAGTGTTGGGTAGCGGGTAGGTAAAAATGACTATTCCCACTCCAATGAGTGCAACATTAGGGAAAGTGTTGGATAGAGTAAGGGTAAAAATTATTATTCCAACTCCAAAGCCTGCAACAGGATGGAAAGCATTGGATAGTGTAGGGAAAATAATTACTATTCACACTCCAAAAAGTGCAACAGTAGAGAAAACATTGTATAGCGGGTGGGTAAAAATACCTATTCCCACTCCAGAGAGTGCAACAGTAGGGAAAGCGTTGGATAGCGTAAGGGTAAAAATTACTATTCCAACTACAAAGTGTGCAACAGTAGGGAAAACGTTGGATAGTGTAGTGGGTAAAATTACTATTCCCACTCCAGAGAGTGCAACAGTAGGGAAAGCATTGGATAGCGGGTGGGTAAAAATTACTATTCCCACTCCAGTGAGTGCAACTGTAGGGAAAGAGTTGGATAGCGTACGGGTAAAAATTACTAGTCCCACTCCAGTGGGTGCAACAGTAGGGAAAGCGTTGGATAGTGGGTAGGTAAAAATGACTATTCCCACTCCAATGAGTGCAACATTAGGGAAAGCGTTGGATAACGTAAGGGTAAAAATTACTATTCCAACTCCAAAGGGTGCAACAGTAGGGAAAGCATTGGATAGTGTAGGGAAAATAATTAATATTCACACTCCAGAGAGTGCAACAGTAGAGAAAACAGTGGATAGCGGGTGGGTAAAAATAACTATTCCCACTCCAGAGAGTGCAACAGTAGGGAAAGCGTTGGATAGTGTAAGGGTAAAAATAACTATTCCAACTCAAAAGGGTGCAACAGTAGGGAAATCGTTGGATAGTGTAGGGGGTAAAATTACTATTCCCACTCCAGAGAGTGCAATAGTAGGGAAAGCGTTGGATAGCGGATGGGCAAAACTATTCCCACTGCAGTGAGTGCAACAGTAGGGAAAGCGTTGGATAGTGTACGGGTACACATTACTATTCCCACTCCAGTGGGTTCAACAGTAGGGAAAGCGTTGGATAGCGGGTGGGTAAAAATTACTGTTCCCACTCCAGTAAGTGCAACAGTAGGGAAAGCGTTGGATAGCGTATAGGTAAAAATTACTATTCCCACTCCAGTGGGTGCAACAGCAGAGAAAGCGTTGGATAGCGGGTAGGTAAAAATGACTATTCCCACTTCAATGAGTGCAACTGTAGGGAATGCGTTGGATAGTGTAGGGGGTAAAATTATTATTCCCACTCCAGAGAGTGCATCAGTGGAGAAAACATTGGATAGCGGGTGGGTAAAAATAACTATTCCCACTCTAAACAGTGCAACAGTAGGGAAAGCGTTGGATAGCGTAAGGGTAAAAATTACTATTCCAACTCCAAAGGGTGCAACAGTAGAGAAAATGTTGGATAGTGTAGGGGGTAAAATTACTATTCCCACTCCAGAGACTGCAACAGTAGGGAAAGCATTGGATAGCAGGAGGGTAAAAATTACTATTCCCACTCCAGTGAGTGCAACAGTAAGGAAAGCATTGGATAGCGTATGGGTAAAAATTACTATTCCCACTCCAGTGGGTGCAACAGTAGGGAAAGCGTTGGATTGAGGGTAGGTAAAAATGACTATTCCCACTCCAATGAGTGCAACAGTAGGGAATGCGTTGGATAGTGTAGGGTGTAAAATTACTATTACCACTCCAGAGAGTGCAATAGTAGGGAAAGCTTTGGATAGCGTAGGGGAAAAAATTACTATTCCAACTCCAAAAGGTGCAACAGTAGGGAAAGCTTTGGATAGCGTAGGGGGAAATATTACTATTCCAACTCCAAATGGTGCAACAGTAGGGAAAGCGTTTAATAACATAGATTTTTATTTTAACATACTTCTAAATAATGTTTATGTTTGAAATAATATATCATTAAATTTTTAAATACATCAACATCAATAAAAAACATGTAATAATTAATAAAACCAATTACATTTGAATAATTAATTGACAATGAATTAACAAACACCAATAAATTATAATTATTAAATATTACTCACCAAATAATACATATTAAATAATAAAGTTTATTTATCACACAATAAAATCTTATATACATTTAAATCAATATTAAAAATTAAAATACATTATACAAATTAATATTTTAAAAAAAATGTTTAACAATAAATTAATAATTTTTCTAGTTAATAAAAAACTATTACAAATTATAAATAATAATTGACAATGTAATATCTATTAAAATAATAATTTACCAAGTAATAATTATTTAATACATTAATTATCCATAACTAAAAATGTATAAATAATTAAATATTTACAATAAAATTACTTCCCACCCTATTCCCCTATAAACCCACAACCTGCTCCAGTATTAAAACATAACATTTAATTAAAATTAACATTAATTACCAATTAAATAATTAATTTATCAATTAAAATAATTAATTACCAATTAACATTTAATTACAAAATAAATTATACATAAATAATTATTTTATTAATTACAATTAAATTACTTCCCACCCTATTCCCCTATAAACCCACAACCCGCTCCGATACTAAAACATAACATTTGATTAAAATTAACATTAATTACCAATTACATAAATAATTTATCAATTAAAATAATTAATTGCCTATTAATAATTATTTACAAAATAAATTATACATAAATAAATATTTTATTAATTACAATTAAATCACTTCCCACCCTATTCCCCTATAAACCCACAACCTGCTCCGGTACTAAAACATAACATTTAATTAAAATTACCATTAATTACCAATTAAATAATTAATTTATCAATTAAAATAACTAATTGCCAATTAACATTTAATTACAAAATAAATTATACATAAATAAATATTTTATTAATTACAATTAAATTACTTCCCACCCTATTCCCCTATAAACCCACAACCCGCTCCGGTACTAAAACATATAATTTACTTATAAATACATTTATTATTATATAAAATGAATACACATATAATATAAATTATTTTAAATACTTAACTAAAACATATAACACATACATAATAAAAAACAAAAAAATAATCCAAATATCAATATTAGTGTCATCGAAATTAGTTACATCGATATATATGCTATCGATATTACTAACTTTGATATTATTTACATCGATTTAAAGAATTTCGCTATTACTTACCTTAGGGTCGATATTCTGTCCAACGATATTCTTGACATCGATATTTTGCACCTTCGAAATTCAAAACACGATATTTTGGTAAGTCGAAATATACAACTCGATATTATGGCTGTGTACCAATGAGTCAACAGATGGAGAAGGTATGTGGCAGTTAGCGATCTCCTCTTTGGTGAAACATTATTATTTGTCAATGGCTAGGTTCCTCTATTATTAGGCCCCTCCTTATTGGAGTTACTCACAAAACTGGTAGGAAGCCTCCCAGAGGGTCCTCTTATGATGGAGGGATTGGAATCGAATGGTTGACATTAGAGACAAACTGCAGTTAGGAGGCAGGATGGCCATGGACCATTCCCTGATGGCACATTTCATATAAGTTATGGGCCGCTCTGATGAATGGCATCTGTTTTACTCACTTGAGCGAGGGTTTATCTTTTGTTCTAGGGCACACAAAACGTTCCTCTGATTAGTCTATTTGCGTTTGCCCAAAAGAGAGTTTTATAGAGTGGCAGCACCTATGATCCTTGCCAGGGGGCTTTCAAACCATTATCCAGTTAAAATACTCATTAGGATAGGGACATTCGTGTCTCAAATGCACTGGAGGTTGGTCACTTGGTCTGTTCCAAACAGGGCATGCAAAGCCCACATGGACAAGGCAATAGACCTGCACTTCTCCCCGAATCAAGGATCTGTAAATTCCACAGGTGTCTCTGATAAGCCTTTACAGTGACCCTCAGTGGAAATGTCACAAGTTATTTAGCAGGCGAGAAACACATGACAAGTTCTTGAAGCTTTAGTGGGGCATAATGGTTTCCCAAAGGTCCTGTATAGCAAGCAAACTTATTGCTGATTGAAGGTAGACCAAAGCAGGACTGCCTTTTTTCTTGTCATCTCCTTCCATAAGTATGAGTTCAATGTGCTGGACTCGGCTCCCTTTATTTTGTGCCAGCACTTGGCGTAGGCACCCCTTTGTGTTATTTGCTTCTTTTGGAGGCCGAACTCTCGCCTTATTTGTGCTGGCGATGTGTACTGTGGAAGATTGAATATTATTCTCACGGCCTTAGAGACCACCTTATCCAAATCTGTCTCATCTCTCCCTCTTATTGTTTTAATAGAGGGATATTAGGTTTTTAGGGTATAAGTACGGGAAGATTTTTATAAAAAGATATGCAAATTAATATTTTCAAATATTTACATTTTTTTTTTAAATGTATCGAAGTTTTGCATAGCGCTGGCTGGACCCGAGGGTATCAGAGCGCTTCACAGCAAATACAAATATGCAGTAAAGGAAAATGAGGACACAAAACAAGAACAAGGAGCACAGGCAGGACATAAAGTCAGTACAACAACATCTTGAGCGCAATACGGGACGGAGATCAGGAGAGAATCATCCGGCTCTGGGTTCAAAGTGATGGCGGCCATTCGCAGTCAGGTGTGGGGTTCTCACTACTAACCAGAGCGCTCCAGGAAGATGGCTTTGAGTAGCGTCTTGAATTGCGGGAAGGAGGTGGTCATTCTGATATGGGGGGGGTGGATTTCCAGATCCTAGGGGCATTGCGCGAGAAGGGTTTATTCGCGGTTTTGTGCTTCTGTGATTTCAGACGGATGAGTAGGAGTGTGTTGGAGCTTCTGAGGTTCCTGGATTGACCGGCCCTTTTGAGTTTGGAGGCCAGGTATTCTGGTTTGCCTGTATGCAGGGCTTTATGTGTGAGGGAAGCTGTGCGGAAGCTGGCTTGTTGGTCTATCGGGAGCCACTTCAAATCTTTGAGTGCTGGGGAGATGTGCTCATATTTTTTTGTTCCTGTGATAATTCTTGCTGCTGCGTTGAGGGTGGAGGTGAGGGGTCCCAGGTGCGATTTGGCTGTTCCAGTCAGCACTGCGATGCCATAGTCAATTATGGAGAGCACCAAATCCTGAGTGACCTGTTTCAGGTCTTTAGGGGGGAGGAAGGATTTGATTTTGTAGAGAAGTTTCAAGTTCAGGAACGCACTTTTGGCTGTTTTTGAGATGTGTTTCTTCATGTCCAGTTTGGGTTCGAGCGTGATCCCTAGGGATTTTGCGGAGTCCGTTGGCGCTAGAGAGACATTGAGGGCATTTACGGCTTTGAGCCATTCCACTCTTTGAGGGTTTTCATCTCTATATGAAATGAGGAGTACTTCCGTTTTCTCTTCATTAAGTTTGATGTGGTTGGCTGAGAGCCAGTGTTGGACCTCCATGAGTGTATTGTTTAGTCTGTGAATGTCTGCGATCGATGTGGTTTCCAAATAGAGTTGAGTATTGTCCGAGTAGAGATAGAAGGGAATGTTGGAGTTCCTTAGAAGTGAGGTGAGGGGTTCCATGTAAATGTTGAAGAGTTGTGGGGAGAGTACTGTCCCTTGAGGAACTCCTCTGCTGATGGGGAGGGGGTCTGATTCGAAGCTGTTGATCTTTATTCTTTGAGTGCAGTTGGTGAGAAAAGAGAACCATTTTAAGACTGTCTTTTCAATGCCCGCTCTCTCTTGGAGGACCTTGAGTAGTAGGGTATGATCCACTGTGTCGAACGCAGCCGATAGGTCAAGGAGGATGAGGAGGCTACATTGGTTGGAGTCGAGTGACATGTGCAGATCATCTAGGACATTTAGGATTGCGGTTTCGGTGCTGCAGCCCTTTCTGAATCCTGACTGGTGTGTGTCAAGTAGATTAGTGTTCTCTAGATGTTGGGTTAATTGTGAGAGCACCCATCTTTTCAGAATTTTGGATAGGAGCCGAAGGTTCGAGACCGGACTGAAGTTGTTCATGTCTAGGTGGTCAAGGCCAGGTTTTTTTTAGCAGTGGAGTGACTTGTCCTAATTTAAGGCAGTTCGGTATGGAGCCCTCGCTCGTGGAGCTGCTGATGATTCTGCCCCATATTGGAGCGAGTGAGCTTCACCTCCTTAGTGAGTTTCGAGGGCAGTTGATCGAGGGAGTGCCAAGAGGGTTTAGCGGAGGCTATAAGATTGCTTATCATTTCATCCTGGACTGGCCGGAAGGATGACCAGCGGATGGACGAGGTTACTGTGGGGTTATGGTTGGTTGCAGGACTCCGTGTTTCTGAGCGGGAGGATGGCTTCGAGCTGAATGAACGATCAATTTTAGCGATGTTTTCATTGAAAAAGCTTGCAAAGTTGTCGCAATGGGTTTTGGATGCTGCCGTGTTAGCTGCCGCTGGAATGGAGGTTTGGTTCTTAATGATGTTGAAGAGTTCTTTGGGGCGATTTTTGGCATTGTCTAAAGCGGAACAAAAGAAGGATGACCTTTTCTCTTGATATGAATATAGCAGTTTTTGCGTGCTGCCTTGAGTTGATCCCGATGGAGGGGCGTGGGGTTGTTCCTCCAGGTTCTTTCCAGCGATCTGAGGTGTCTTCTTTCCTTATTAATGTCGGTAGAGACCTATGACCTTGAGGGAGTGCTTCTGTTTTTTTTTGGTTTCAGAGGTGTAAGTTGATCCAGGGTGAGCTCCAGGTTGGAATAATAGAGCGAGGTGAGTTCGAGGTTGAGAGGGACTCCATCGTGTTTGGGAGGAGTGAGCTGAGTCCTTCTTCTAGCTTGTCTCGGGGGACTCTGGATGTGGTCCTGACCCACTTAGGGGAAGCTTGGGTGGGTGGAAGGGATAGGGCCGCCTCGTTAATAAGAAAGAGAATGATGTGGTGATCTGACCAGTCCACCGGATTAATGTGATCAATCAAGACTGCATTTTTGTTCGCAATGATTGCATCCAGGATCGCTTCTCTGTAGTGCGTTTCCTCTGAACAGTGTTGGGTCATCTCATTGTCTTGCAGAAGGGTGTTAAGTGATTGAATGAGCGGGTTATTGGTTTCGTTTCATCTTAGGTTGAGGTCACCCAGAATTAAGCTGTGGTAGCTGTTGAGTGCGGATTGGGTGATCAGATCCGACAGCTGATCACCAAATTCATTGTAGTTGCCTGGGGGATGGTAAAGGAGATGGCATTGATGTGAACTATGAGTGAGAGAGTTGATGTAGACCGACAGGCATTCAAAGGAATTGTACAGGCAGGAGGGAATTTCAGAGATGGAGAGGTTACTTTTGTGGATAATTGCTATGTCGCCACCTTTGCGTATGGGCCTGTCTTTGCGGATAATTTAGAAACCTGGCGGCACCAGCATCCAAGTTTCCATGATGAAGGCTACATCCAGGTCATGAGAGAGGATGGATTCAGCTATTTCCGTTGCATGTTTGACTGCGGACCGGCCTGTTGATGAGCATGCAGTTCATGGGGGGGGTCTTTTTTGATTTCACATCGTCAGGCTTGGCTCTGGGTAAGGAGATAGATACATGGGGGGTCTGGTGTCTCTGCGAGGGGGCGGGCCCTACCCATTCCAGTGATGACTTGGATCGAGGAGGTGGAAGTAGAGTTCAGGAGAGGGGCCTGGGCTGGCTGGTTCCGGGGGTATTCGTAAGATGCGACGAGTGTGCTTACTTCATGGGTGGAGAGGGAGGGAATAGTTCTTCTGGGCTTGACTGCTCGTGACTCAATCAAGGCTTTAGTGAGAGGAGGCAGGGAACCTGAGGGGGGGAAGGGACCGGTTGTAATGTATTTGTAATGTATTTCAATTTGATGTTAATTAAGATATATATTAATGGGATTCACTTGTTATAAGAACAATTTAAATATTATGAAATATTAAAACCATATAAAATGTTTTAATTAAGTAAAATATTAAAAAATATTGCCATGTCAAAATTAAAAATGATATATTTGTACAACAATATTCATACTTGTATAAATGTTCATTTTGTTTATTAAAATATTGCATTTTAAATTTAGGTTACACATTTTTTATATTTTTTAAAATATAAAAATTATAGAGATATTTTAATTTGTGGTTGTTTATTTTGTATTCTGAATTCATGTTTTTTTATTGTTTGGAGTTCATGAATGGAAGTAAATAATTTAACAATACATCAATATTTAATAGTGATTAAAAGAGTAATTTTATCATTTAAAATATAAATAAATATATAAACGTTTGTAGTTTGGATTAGGGTGTTGTTAGATAACAAAATATGTTGACATATGGAGTACTGATTGCATATGTAAGATTACATTTTGTATCATGTTATGTCAAATGTTTTCTTTTGAAGTGGATATTGTAAATTTCTAATCTTTTGTCCCCAGCATCTTCCCCCAATATCATTCGACTGGAGTGGGAATAGCATGTCACCCTATTACAGTTCAACACCTTCTTCATATTGGTTTAGATTGGAGTGGGAATAGCAAATGTCACCCCTTTAGTGCCCAACACCTTCCCCAAATTGGTTTAGATTGGAGTGGGATAAGTAAATGTCCCCCCTTTAGGGGCCATCACCTTCTCCAAATTGGTTTAGATTGGAATTACAATAGTAAATGTCACTCGTATAGTGTCCAACACCTTCCCTAAATTAGTTTAGATTGGGGTGGGAATACTAAATGTCACCCCTTTAGTGTTCAACTCATTCCTCAAATTGGTTTTTATTTGAGAGGGAATGTTAAATGTCACCCCTTTATTATCTAACACCTTCCCCCAATTTGGTTAGCTTGTAGTGGGAATAGTAAATGTCACCCCTCTAGTGTCCAACACCTCTCCCAAACTGGTTTAGATTGGAATGGAAACAGTATATGTCACCCCTTTAGTAACCTATACCTTCCACCAATATGGTTAGATTGTAGTAGGTATAGCAAATGTCACCCCTTTAGGGTCCAACTGATTCCCCAAATTGGTTTAGATTGGAGCAGAAATAGTAAATGTCAATCTTTTACTGTCAAACACCTTCCTCAAATTGGTTTAGATTTGAGTGGTAATAGTAAATGTCACTTTTAGTGTCCAACATTTTCCCCAAATTAGTTTAAATTGGTGTAGGAATAGTAAATGTCACCCCTTTAGTGTCCAACCCATTCCCCAAATTGGTTTTGATTGGAGTGGGAATCGTAACCCTTTAGTTTATTTATTTGAGTTTTATATAGCGCTGGGTATCAGAGCGCTTTACATAAGGTTCCACAAAATTACATCAGTCACAAGTTACACCTGTTACAAGAAAACATTTCAAGAGCGTCGGAAGATGGAATAAATGGAGCGTAGAAGGGAAAGGTGGTGGGGTAAAGGTGTAGGAGGGAGAAAGGATGGAGATAGAATGGTTGGAGAGACGACGAAGAGTCTGCTCAAAGTCCGGCTGGATCGGTGACGGGCGAGGGGAAAGTCCACAGCCCATCTCCTCAATAGCTATCAGGTAGCTCCACTGGGCATCAGTCAAGCGGCTAGGTCTCAATGAGAAAACAATTAGAGAGCAAAGAGGAGGGATAAATGGAGCATAAAGGAGAAAGTGAGTGGAGTAAAGGGGTAGGAGGGGGAGTACAACAGAGAGACGAAGTAAGGTCTGTCCAATGTCCGGCTGGATAGATGACGGCCGAAGGGGTAGTTCACAGCTCATCTCCCCTATAGCTATCAAGTAGCTCCACCGGGCATCGGCCAAAAAGCTAGGTGTCCACGGTCAGAGGTAGGTTCACAGATTCGGTATCCTTAAGGGTAGGCCGGGTGGGGGAAGTGATCGAGGTCTGGGCGAAGTCAGCCATCTTGGGGTCAGGCAAGGGATTCTGACCTTGGAGTTAGAAACAGCCAGTTCCCATTTTAGTCTTTCTCCCAGGGGGGTGTTTTCTGTGCAATGGAGCAGCTTGAGGACGGAGTCAGTGTCCGCTTGCCTCCAGAGGAGATGAGTATTTCTGCATTAAAGCTGTCACAGGGAGAGATGAACGCCATAATAGGATCAGGCGGGGGAACTCTAGTATCACACTTGGTTGCTTGTGACGCTAAACAAGGACTTCCCTTGAGGCCTGAGCTGTTGTTGCTATTTCAAACAAATATGATACCAAAGGGAATGATGGACGGAGCGTTTGAGCAAATCAAACACTCACCCCAGTCAACTGATCTGGGCTTAATCCATCATCATTCTTTAGCTCACTCCACCACCCCAGTTCAGATATGGCCATATGCAAATCAGTCTGACCCTGTGCCTCATGTGAACAGTCCAGCCCGAACTCCCAAGCCAAGTCTTCCTTGGACATGAAACAAGCATCCTGGGACCGGTTTCGGGTTCATAACCCTCATCAGCCAAACTATCTTGAATCCATTGGCAGAGTGAGCAAGGGACCCACGTCTGGGCATACCCTGCCAACTTAGGGCGAACAAAGCGATACCAAAGGGGATGATGGACAGAGCGTTTGAGCAAATCAAACACTCAACCCAGTCAACTGATCTGGGTTTAATCCATCATCATTCTTTAGATCACTCCACCACCCCAGTTCAGACATGGCCATATGCAAATCAGTCTGACCCTGTGCCTCATGCGAACAGTCCAGCCCGAACTGCCAAGTCATGTCTTCCCTGGACCGGAAACAAGCATCCTGAGACCAGTTTCGGGTTCATAACCCTCACCAGCCAGGTTATCTTGTATCCAGTGCCAGATTGAGCAAGGCACCCACGCCTGGGCATACCCTGCCAACTTAGGGCGAACAAAGCGATACCAAAGGGGATGATGGACAGAGCGTTTAAGTAAATCAAACACTCACCCCAGTCAACTGATCTGGGTTTAATCCATCATCATTCTTTAGCTCACTCCACCACCCCAGTTCAGACATGGCCATATGCAAATCAGTATGACCCGGTGCCTCATGGGAACAGACCAGCCCGAACTGCCAAGCCATGTCTTCCCTGGACCGGAAACAAGCATCCTGGGACCGGTTTTGGGTTCATAACCCTCATCAGTCAGGCTATCTTAAATCCAGTGGCAGAGTGAGCAAGGGACCCACGTCTGGGCATACCCTGCCAACTTAAGGCGAACAAAGCGATACCAAAGGGGATGATGGATGGAGCGTTTGAGCAAATCAAACACTCACCCCAGTCAACTGATCTGGGTTCAATCCTTCATCATTCTTTAGCTCACTCCACCACCCCAGTTCAGACATGGCCATATGCAAATTAGTCTGACCCTGTGCCTCATGGGAACAGTCCAACCTGAACTGCCAAGCCATGTCTTCCCTGGACCGGAAACAAGCATCCTGGGACCGGTTTCGGAATCATAACCCTCATCAGCCAGTCTATCTTGAATCCAGTGGCAGAGTGAGCAAGGGACCCACGTCTGGGTATACCCTGCCAACTTAGGACAAACAAAGCGATACCAAAGGGGATGATGGACTGTGCGTTTGAGCAAATCAAACACTCACCCCAGTAAACTGATCTGGGTTTAATCCTTCATCATTTTTTAGCTCACTCCACCACCCCAGTTCAGACATGGCCATATGCAAATTAGTCTGACCCTGTGCCTCATGGGAACAGTCCAACCTGAACTGCCAAGCCAGGTCTTTCTTGGACCAGAAACAAGCATCCTGGGACCGGTTTTGGGTTCATAACCCTCATCAGCCAGGCTATCTTGAATCCAATCGCAGAGTGAGCAAGGGGCAAACAAACAGGCTGAGAATTAAATGATTGACTCCACATGTCCCCACTTCTGTGCTAGTTGATAAGATAACCCCAGAAGGAGCATAGAACCTTTGTGCAGCCAGGCAGATTCCAAGCAGGCCTCGAGTATAGTCCAACTTTTCTTTCACATCCCAGACTGAATGTAGACTATAGTGCTTTATTGCAGATCGACCCTTCCAAGATGGCCACCCCCACAATATAGCCAGCGAAGAATACTGCCTTTCTTTTCACAGTTCAAACAATTAGGGCTTGAAGCAAAGGACCCTTATCTACAAGGGGAATCAGCACGTTCTTTTCCCCATATCTAGCGGTTCCTGTAGCCCACTAAAGAGTCAAAAGTAGTGCCCCAACACGTTGCCACAACAGGAGCCCAGGGAGAAGGACCCCGATATAATGATAAGCTCCGCCTAGAGCATGGATACAAGCTCAAGTTGAATATCAGCAGCAGGCGATGGCTCCCAGGCTTCACGCTGTAAATATGTGAAGCAATTAGACCCAGAAAAGTATCCTCAGGGCAGAAAGCATAGGATCTCCGCTCCTCCGCTTTGCGACCGCAATTCGGTCCGGTTCTAAACAATCCGGTAGGTTTCTATGATCAGCCTCTGGCCACATGCTCACAGAGCAAGCCAAAACACCAGGGCTCTAACGTGTATCACAGCGACTATGCGCAAGAGCAGCATACGCCTGAGAGCCCACAAGGGACGGGAATGGCTCCCAGTGACCAATACCTTCCACCAATATGGTTAGATTGGAGTGGGTATAGTATATGTCACCACTCTACTGTTCAATACATTCCACCAATATAGTTAGCTTGGAGTTGGAATAGTAAATGTCACCCCTTTAGTGTTCAAAACCCTTCACAAATTTTGTATCGTAAAGGCATTTTATTTTATTAATTTCCCATTTTTAATTATTCTATATTTTAAAATTTTAAATCATGTATAAATCAAATAAAAGTTTAACGTTTACCATTTCTTTTTTATACATATATTGTAAACATTATTTTAACATGTATTATAAATATTTATTTAATATTTGTATATATTTTATACTATTATTTAATTAATATTTTCAATGTTTTCATATTTTTATAACATTGTTTGATATGTTTTACATGTTTAATACTTGTTTAAAATTCTTAAAACATTTATTCAACATTTTTTTAAATATTTCCCATTCATTTCAATGGGGATAAAGTCTTTTTTTGTTCTGCTACTTCATATTTTGCAATCTATGTGTGCTATTTTCAGCCTCTTTTCCTGGAACCAGGTCGAAGTAAGGTACTGCTGTTCATCAGTAAGCCCTTCTTTTTTTTTTATCTCAAATCGTTTTTATTGGATTTTCAAGAAAAGAACAAGTAAATAATACAATTAGGGCTTGAACCAAAGGACCCTTGTCTACGAGGGAAATCAGCACGTTCTTTCCCCCAGATGTAGCGGTTTCTGTAGCCCACTAAAGAGTCAAAAGTAGTGCCCCAACACATTGCCACAACAGGAGCCAAGGGAGAAGGACCCCCATATAATGATAAGCTCCTCCCAAAGCATGGATACAAGCTCAAGTTGAATATCAGCAGCAGGCGATGGCTCCCAGGCTTCATGCTGTAAATATGTGAAGCAATTAGACCCAGAAAAGTATCTTCAGGGCAGAAAGCACGGGATCTCAGCTCCTCCGCTTTGAGACCGCAATTCGGTCCGGTTCTAAACAATCCGGTAGGTTTCTATGATCAGCCTCTGGCCCCATGCTCACAGCGCAAGCCAAAACACCAGTGCTCTAACGTGTATCACAGCGACTACGTGCAAGAGCAGCATACGCCTGACGGCCCACAAGGGACGGGAATGGCTCCCAGTGACCAATACCTTCCACCAATATGGTTAGATTGGAGTGGGTATAGTATATGTCACCACTCTACTGTTCAATACATTCCACCAATATAGTTAGCTTGGAGTTGGAATAGTAAATGTCACCCCTTTAGTGTCCAAAACCCTTCACAAATTTTGTATCGTAAAGGCATTTTATTTTATTAATTGCCTATTTTTAATTATTCTATATTTTAAAATTTTAAATCATGTATAAATCAAGTAAAAGTTTAACATTTACCATTTCTTTTTTATACATATATTGTAAACATTATTTTAACATGTATTATAAATATATAATAAATATTTGTATATATTTTATACTATTATTTAATTTATTTTTTCAACGTTTTCATATTTTTTATAACATTGTTTGATATGTTTTACATGTTTAATACTTGATTAAAATTCTTAAAACATTTATTCAACATTTTTTTAAATATTTCCCATTCATTTCAATGGGGATATAGTCTTTTTTTGTTCTGCTACTTCATATTTTGCAATCTATGTGTGCTATTTTAAGCCTCTTTTCCTGGAACCAGGTCGTAGTAAGGTACTGCTGTTCATCAGTAAGCCCTTCTTTTTTTTATCTCAAATCGTTTTTATTGGATTTTCAAGAAAAGAACAAGTAAATAATAAACACAATGGCAAAACTCAATGTTAAAATGATAATACACACAAGAATACTGACAAATAATTTTAAAAAAAGAGAAATACAAAAGAAGTAGAAAATAGCAAGTTACTCCAGTGGATCTTATTTATCGTTATTTTTTTAAACACTAGATACTTTGGGTTGTTTCAAAGGACTTCGATTGAATTTATCAAACTTTTGCAAATTTGGGGGAATTTTGAGATTTGTTTATCTGATTTTTTGGTGGATTACTAATATTTATTATGTGCAGACAGAGAAAGATCTGCAGCTACAGAGCAGTACGTTTTATTTCTTTCAGTTACTCCAGTAAGCCCTTCTTTGATGCTTTTTTAATAGTTTTGAGAGTAGGGGGGATTTAGGAAAGAGGTTTACAAATGAATTATAGTGTTATTTGTGGGTGTATAGTATATTTAGATATACTGCCGTTAGACTTTTACATTAGTTTGTCAATTTGCATGTTTGTACACTGTTTTAATAAGGTATCACTATGCTTTGTTAAATTGTGAGCAGTTATATTTTGATGATTAACTGTTATATATATGTATTTTTGGGAATGTAATGTGTTTTGTGGGTGGGTTTTTTCATTTACTTAACAGGTTTTCTTCTTAAACGCTGTCTTTAGGCATTTGTAGTTTGTGGGGTTTTTACATTTTTTTTTAAAGAAATCAGTTTTGGTTTATAAAAAAACAATGTTTTTTTTCCTTTGATTTCTTTTTTTTGGGGGTTTCCTGTAATCTTAAGTTTTTTTTAACACTTTTCAGGTTTATTATGGAACCTAGATACTTTGGGTCACTTCAAAGGACTTCGATTGGATTCGTCAAATTTTTGCACTATTGGGGGAATTTGGGGATATGTTTATCTAATTTTTGGTGGATAACTAATATTTATTATGTGCAGACAGAGAAAGATCTGCAGCTACAGAGCAGTATGTTTTATTTCTTGTGGGTGGGAAATGTGGTAATATATTGTTTATGTCAAATATATATGATTTTTATGTGGAATTGTTTGGATTATGTTCTGGTAATTAATGAGTTTGCTTTTATCTATCTTGGCTGGTGATGGTTAATTTATTTTTAAATAATTTATATATATATATATATATATATATATCTCCATCTTTATCAGCATTTCGCTTTTACATAATTGTTTGAATGATTTAATGAATTATTATGTTTCATATTTTAATATATAGATTTATTATGTTGGTTTACAGTTTGTCATAGTTTTTTAAAGACTTTGTTAGGTTAAGATTTATTTTATAATTTGCTTTCGGCTACGATTTCTAAGTAATTTACATCTTTGTTATTTATGAAGAGTTTGACTTTAAACTGTAGGATATTGTACATTCTTTCGGCTTGTTTGCTAAGTTTAGGGCAATTTTGGCTAACAGATTGCTCCTTTCGTAGTTCTTGGTAGCTTTGCTCTTTTTGTAATACTTTTCATGAATTTGTATAGGATCTCAGCTGGCGTAAAAGGGAGGGATATAAGGTTGAGTTATCCCTAGTTTGCATTGGATGGACATGTGTCACCCTTCCACTGCTTTGTTTGTTTTGGCTTCCTGCGCCAAGCTGCTGTTATAAACATTCCACCATGATATTTGGAATTTAGGTTGGCATCTGTGGACGGAGTGACGCAGTCTGCCAACCCAAGTGTCTTATAAATAGTCGATAACGGGTCTAAGTTTGTTTTCAGTTTCTTTAGTAGAAAGGGCTTTCTATTAGTACATTGGGGTGTTTGGCTACACCTGTGACAGGGACATAGGCGTGTGCTATCATTTCTTTTCATTTCAAAGCCAAATGGGCTGTTTGTTGGCGGTCGGATGCATGACCGCTGCCTCTGCCAGGATCATAGATTCAGAGGCAACGGTCGGATGAGCATCCCATTATGGCGACGCTGCCAAGGCAGACACCACCGTCAGGATTATGATATCCCTTTCAGACAGCCTTTTCATTGCGGGAACCCCGCCATGAAAAAGTTTTCAGAAAAGGATGGGGGGCCCCAGTAAGGACCCCTGGCAGTCGGAGGTCACCAAAAATGTCCTTGGGGGAACATGTAGTGCCTCCACTCACCCCTTTGCACCATGTGCCATACACAACATGATGCATGGCACTTGGTGCACGGACGGTCAGAATGTGCTGCACAGTGGCCGCATGTGCAGCAGCCCTTTTCCAAGGCCACAGCATGACCCGCCATGGTACCACCATCTTTCCACCAGCCTGTCAGTCGTATAAAAGAACAGCAGTTGGAGTGCCGCTTGGTCGTCCAGCAGTCTCCTAACAGCCGCAATTGCAGCTTGCGGTCCTACCGCAGGGCATCGTAATGATGCTCTTGGAGCAGTTTTATGGTGGCATCTCCATATACTTTAATTGATATAATAGTACCAGCCCTTAATCTACACCTGATAGTTGTTAAAAATGTTGTACCTAAAAGAAGGTCAATGTTTTTGACCTACATGGACCTCTCTTCATCATTTGACTGAGTAATTAACTCTAACTGTGGGTTTTATTGTTAAACATGAGGGTAGACCCAAATATTGTGAATGTTTTGCATGAGATCCTTAGGGACATTTCTGCTAGTGTAAGAAATAACCAGAAAGGGAGCAGCTCTTCTACTATAAAAGTACATAGGGGTGTTAGACAGGGTGCATATTAGCTCCCCTACTGTTTATTTTATATATTAACAACATAGGCAAAGCTCTATGTACAGCTAGTAAAGGTATTCCCGAGCAGGAACCCAGTTAATACCTGCGCTTCTTTAAATGGATGACGCAGTGTTATTGGCAAAGACGGCCAGTGGGCTACAACTTTGGCTTAATTATTTTGTAGACTTCATGGTGTTATTAGATTTAAACACAAGCCTGGCTAAGTCACATACAATGATTAAGGGCCCAAGAACCAAGAAACAGAGTACTCACTATGGGGAGGTCAAAGAAATCATAAGGGTTGACACCTTTTCCAATATGTGGGTCCTCTTTCACGATAAGGGCACATCGGCCCCACAAAGAAAGTCAAAGAGAAATGCTTTGTCAAGCCCTACATTAGCAGCCTTTGGCTCTGCTAAAAGGCTGGGGGCCAAACCAGTCCAAGCCATGCTAAAAGTTTACAATGCAAAATGTATTGCCATTGCATGCTATGGGTCAGACATTTGGGGATACAAAGGGTCAGGAGACCTCCAAATACTTGAGAATATGTTTTTGAGAAATCTGCTTTCTGTCCCTCAAGCTGTATCATCCTACATTGTTCATCAGGAATTAGGGGTAGGATATGTGTCTGATTTGGTTGCCGTGGCTCCTCTATTGCACTGAATAAGGATATGGACCAATCCAGATGTAGAATTAACTCAGAAAAGAGTTAAAGATTGGCTGTGTTGAAGAGGGCAAATAGTTTCTCTTGGCTCTGCTGCATTAGGACAGTAGCAGAGAGATTGGAGCACCCCTATATGTTTGAATCCCCAAACGGACTAGGTAAAAAAGAACTGGTATGGGCTAAAAACAAATATTTGTTCAATGTGAACATGGGAAGAGAAGCAAGGTAGATTCTTAAACTTACTGTCCAGGCCCATATTCTGCAAAAAAAACATCTCCGCAGACAGAGGCTTACCTAACGGTAAATACAATTCCCTGCCATCAATCCTTCTTAAAAGGTTTCGATTAAATACTCTTACATCCTTTTCTTGCAGAACCTCAAGGGTGGGACAACGATGATGAATTCGCCCTTTGACCAGTGTTAATTTTACTATTCAAAATACACTCTAATTATGTTTTGTGACCATTATTGCTCTCTTCACCAATTTTTTATACTGCCATTACTAAAAGATAAACGTTTTTTGCACGTAAGACCGGCGCTAGTTTATCTTCAGATAATAATAAGTCCCTTGGACTGTTTTAGTATTGCAATTTTTTGTCCCAGTCGTCAGAAAGAAGGAGACAAACTGTTTAATATGGTGGAAAATAATGTTTTATTGTGTCTTTTATATCATGATTGCTATACTGTAATACTTTTAGCAAGGAGATTTTAAGATTTTTTTTAAGGAATGATTTTATGTCTACTTTCATTTTTATTGTATGTACTTTCATGAATTTAATTAAACGTTTAAAGCATTTGGACTTACTGACTGATAGTAACATCCTTGCAAGGCTGTGTCGGGGTATATTTTTAGAATGGTTTTAATCATGGCTTTAACACATGTTTGATGTTTGATCAAATGATTATATTTTGGGGGAAGTAGTGATTTGTTTTATGTTTTATATGGTTTATGAGCTCATAGAAGGGATGCATTTTGTTGGTAGCAGGGTATATCTAAAATGGATATTTTGATATTCACCATGTGTGGTGTATATTTGAATGAATGGTTTGGGATACATTTTGAAGGGCCCATCCATTATTCAAGTCTGACATTTGCTAAGTTTCATTAGGTTGTTTGCTGTAGGGAATATTAAGATTAGTTTCTCATTGTTTGGGTTGTCATGTGAAAGGGAAGGCCCCTCATTATGTATGATTGTTAAATGTACAGGTAAGTGTGTGTCTTGGTGTCTTAAGACGGCAGGTGCGGTATTGCTGGAGGCTTTTTTACTTGATGCACTTAAACACTTTAAAGTTTGAAGATGTGGTAGTTGCCCTGTTACGTGTTTGGGGACTCTATGTAGTATATTTTTCATGATTTCGCTTTTGAGTTACTTGAAGCTAGAGCTCTTTTAATATTTCTCCTACTCCTGTTTGTCATATTTGTGGGGATATTGTTGTGCGCGCTTACATGAATTACAAAATCTTTTATAGTTTCCTTCCCAACAAATGCATTAGAATAATATTTTGTACATTTCCAGTTCATAGTTTCTGATGAATCCCTTTCTTGGCTGTAAGAGGAGTATCACATGTAATTTAGTCACTTCTCTCCTTTCTCTGCTTTGATACATTTGAGGGTCTCTTTCATTGTATCTGTAAATAGTGTAAATACATATTACATTTTAACTGTTGCACGTTTGTCATGAACATTTTAGAACATTTACTATTTCTATTTTGTATACATACCTGTATGTTCTGATGAGATGTTTCACATGGTTTTGCAGCTATTCCATTGGGGGTGTCCTAATGTGAAACAGGTGCTTTCTTTTCTATTCCATGAAAAAAAATGTAAGTAATATTTTAATGATACTTTGTTGATAGTTTGTAGAGGCTCAGGTCGTTTATTTTCTTCACTATTTTGGTGAGTTTATCATTTGTTATTTATTTATGTATACTTACTACTACTACTACTACTACTACTACTTACTTTCTTGCATCTTTTTGCTGGTTTGTGATAGTTGTTATTTCCTCGCAGTTAATTGGTTATTAAGTTGTAGATTTTTTCTTTTAGGAAGTTTATGTAAATAGATAAAAGTTGGAGTATGTGTTCATATTTATGGGCTATTTTACATTTTGAAGTTTCATACCAGTTACAGTTTAGTTAAAAATGTAAGTATTACTTACTTGGTTATGTAGATATTGAGATGTATATATTTCTTCTTTAATGGTTTGTTGATAGATTCTGGCAAAGTTTCCTCATCTTGCAACGTTTGTAACTCCACTGCACTGCTGGCTGTCCGACCGCCGTAGTATGAAGCATGCGGTTACATACATGGAAGATCGACGTGGTCCAGCCGCCACTGCCTAGAAAAGCTGACAGTTGTGGAGGCAGAATAGACCTATACGTCTGTCGGCGGGCAGACCACCAGTGTTACCATCAATTACGAGGTGCCTTAGAGTTTTTGTGAATTTGGCAGTCTGACCACCACATCTTAGCTGGCAGAAAGGAAGAGATATAAGTCCAAAATTCACCTGTGCTCACCTCCACATGTCCTGTGCTGTCACAGAGCCGATCATCCACATTCTGCCACTGCTGTACCTGCTGGATGGTATCCAAAACTGTCACTGTCATGGTAGCAACCAACAGTAAGTTATACTTCTCTTACCTGTTTCCACAGACTCCTCAGCAAACCGATGCCTCGCCATGTACCTGGCAAGGGGTTTGGGGTCCCTGGCCCAAAAATATTTTGTGGGACCCTATTCAGAATTGGTTTTCAACATATAACCCAAATACTGCTCATTGATGCCTTCATTAGCCAGGTCACTGACACTGCATAGCCTCACTCTAAACAAATAGACGTGTTAACATCCCATAATCAGTGATAGTGATGTGTGCATCAAATTGTGTCACACAACAGCACATCATGAATATCACACCCATTAATTTCTGTGACACCCTCATATTGCAAACATCCTAGGTCCTGTTGTGAGATCAAAGATACATATGTATGGATGTGTCATGAAATTGAAACACACCTTCTCCGCTACAACTCTGTATTGGACTCTCACATATCCCCCACATCAAAAGGCAATGGAAATAAATGGGATTACAAATAAACAGTGTGAGAAGCATTCAAAGGGGACAATGTAAACACTCTCTGCAGAATATGTATACCTTTACCAGGGGGAATCCTGAAAGGGTGAAGTCCTGAGCCACAGTCCATTCCTTTAAAACGATGTGCACAGGACCTGTGAAGTGACATATATCAGGTACAACCAATAGCATAACCAACTTTCATGCATGTGTAGGTAATGTGTAATTGCAAGCCATGAAAGCAAACACAGCACTAACAGTATTTGTCATACATTTAGCCAAAGTAGGAGTAAGGTACACACAGGAAAATGGACACATCTCCATACAAATGTCCACAAAGTTATGATAATATAACACCCTCCATGTGTGGATAGATAAACAAATAACTAACATGAACACACTACACACATCTCCAACCTACAATATAGGGAGAAGTGCAACCTAAATGGTGTTGGCATTGACCAGACCAAGCTGAAACACCCAATGCAATGTCCGCCCCTATTGGAATTCATCCCATGTATCCATACATTGACCTTTTCCCCCCGTTCTGAACAACTCTAGCACTGGGTCCAAGGTCAGATCACACTAACCACTTCAACTGGATAAGCAATCAGGGATGAAACCAACACAGCTGTAGTCACACATCACTTCCTATCTAATTACATAAAAAAACTGATGGTAGAACTAATGTATTTTATTGACTAGGTTAAACAAAGCTCAATGGCCAGTCCTTTCCAGAAATCTGTGCCACCAAACATGTCCATACTGATACTGCCAGGGAACCTGCTCACAAAGGGGCATCCATTGGGCATAGCAGGTACTTCAAAGATGGTACTTGGTAGGCGGGGTTTAGGCAGGGGTGGGGTTGGTTTTGTGAGGGGTTTACTTTGACTTCTTAGGCATAGCCTGGGTTTATTGGGGTAGGGATCTGATTTTCAGAGGTGGATTGGGATGTGGAAGGGATGGGTTGGGTTTTGGGAGAATTTTTTTGGACTTTGGGATGGAGGGGTCAGATGTCACAGGGTTAAGGGCAAGGGCAAACAAGGTACTTTCAAGGGGAAAAAGGAGAGGATGTTTGGAAGGGAGTTGATTTCGGGAGGTAGAAGGAGTGGAAGTGAAGTGTGTGTGATCTTTATCTCCTGTGACTTTTGTAGGTTTCTGTTCTATGGGTGACTGTGAGCATTTGCGTTTGTTTAATGTGTGTGATATGGGTTTGCTGGACATTGTGGAGGGTTTTCTAGGTGTTGGTGTGGTGTGGTATCTGCAGGAATGCTGGTTGTTGTGGAGGGGTCTGCGGGTAGTAGTGTGGTGTCTCCTGGAATGCTTGGTATTGTGGAGGGGTATTGGTGGGTGGGTGTTAGTTTGGTGTCTACAGGAATGCTAGTGGCTGTGGAGGGGTCTGTGGGTGCAATGTCTGGTGGTATGTTTGGGGCCGTGGTGGTGAGGGGTTGAGTATCTAGTGAGTGGTTGCATGCCTGCCTTTTTTATGCATTTTTTGTTTGTGCATGGTGCTTGGGTCTGATGAAGTGTGTGCATGTTGATGTGTGCCTGGGCACAGGACATGTATGGGAATAGTGAATTTGGATGGGGAAGGGGAAGCAGGTGAGGTGGGTGAGGTGGAAAGTTGGGATGGGTAGAAGGCTGCAGTAAGAGAGGGAGTAGACCAGAGTCTGAAAAGGCCTCAGATAGGCTAGACATAGTACAGTGGATAACTGCCAGGTAGGTCACCATCTCCGTCAGCTGGCTGCCTTGCACCTGGATGTCATTTATGGCAGGGCATAACTCAGTGTTGTAGGGGGAACTGGGGCAGGGGCTGAGTTGCCTGCAGCGAAGGAGATGGCTCAGTTCTTACGAGAGGGGGCCCGGCCAACTGGTTGGGGGACAACAGGGAGGGTGGTGATGGAACTTGGGGTGGCTGGCAAGGATGGAGTGGAACCTTATCCTGTGGGGTCCCCACCACTTGGGTGTGTCCAACGGAGGATGACTTGGATGATGATGAACTTCTCCCTCCTGGTCACTGGGTCACTCTGTGTCTGTGCTGTCATTTCTGAAAACACTGCGAACAGCTGTGTCCCCAATGACATTGGCTCTTTCTCCATTGGTTGCCCTGGATGCATCTGAAAATCCATGTAAAATAGGTTTATTGCAACTGCCTTTCCACATCTGACCATCACATAGAAAATGTGGTTTAATTGCACAAATCACACTAGCTTCACGGTTCACTATGTAGGCTTCTAAATTAACATGAGCACATGCATGCTACATAACCTGCATACAGTTGTTTTTACTTCTGTCATAACCCCAGACAGCTCCAAATGAATTGTTGGTAGGTCTGGGCATGAAATTCTGCTCCACTTGCGGAGTTTGTCCTACTCTGCGCTTCGCGTGTTGCGTAGAGTTCCAAAAAACCTCCACCAACATTAGAAATTGGTGAGTGCAAGCAAAGAAAATCTCACTCCAGACCACCTTCCGGTGAGATTACTCAATGCGGGTAGTCACGGATGGTCGTTACCACTCATGTTTAGAAATCTTCTGTTCGTGTTGAGGAAGCTGCAGCTCAAGGAGAACATCTTCTTGTGTTGCAGAAAGAAGCTGTGCCCTCTTGTGTGGCACTTGGTGCCATTCATGCTGATTTTAAAGAGATGGACATACACCCAGCACTAATAATCAGCATGAACTGCGTAACATAACACACTCTGCCACTTGCGGAACCCCACGTAGCGCAGCAGACTTTTCTGAAAACTCTGTCCTGGCCCAATTGTTGGACTTGTCTACACTCCATCCTAATGCTCATACTCAGATAGTTGACTCCCTTGCATACTTTGGCATTTGTATTATACCATAGTACAATGATGTTACTAAATGGGATGGGTACAAGTTTTACATTTACACATTGTTCACACCAGGCCCAGATTCCAACAAATCGTCATTTTTCTCATAGCACATCATGATGTCATGAAGGCCAAGTGAAAGACCAATTTACAATCAGTATGCGCTGTGACAGAAATCAGAAATCATAAACAACAGTTGATGGACAGGATGCAGAACAATTTCATACATTCACCCTAATATAGAGATCTGGTCCTAAATCCGTCGTATTTTTGCACTTCACACCACCCTAGTTCAGACATGACCATATGCAAATCAGCCTTGACACTGTGCCTCATGGGAACAGTACAGCCCGAACTGCCAAGCCATGTCTTTCCTGGACCAGAATCAAGCATCCTAGGACCGGTTTCTGGCTATCAGCTGTCTTCAGCCAGGATAGCTTGACTCCAGTGGTGTGAAGAGCATGGGACTCACGTCTGAGCATACAAATCCCACTCGGGTTGACAAATTCAAAAACAACAATTGATGGACAGAATGCAGAACAATGTCATACATTTACCCTAGTACTGAGATGTGGGCCTAAATCCATCGTTTTTTTTGCACTCCCAGTTCAAACATGGCCATATGCAAATCAGCCTTGACCCAGTGCCTCATGGGAACAGTCCAGCCCGAACTGCCAAGCCATGTCTTTCCTGGACCAGAATCAAGCATCCTAAGACAGAAATCATGTCACATGCAAATGCTCATTACATACTGATTACACTCTTGAGTTCAAACTGCATCATATGTCCACTACCTGAAAAGTCTAATAACAGCTGTACTGGAGTAGTTTAGCTATGTATCACATGTAGTATAGAAAATTTGTCTTGAAACATTGAGGGTCAAAGTTTTGGGTGATAGATACTCCAAAATCACGCAGCACAAGACTTTATATAGCCATATTAACATCCTCAATCCTGCTTGGTACAGGGGATAACGCCAATCATAGATGGCAATCCTTCAAGCCAATATACATTTGAAGGTTGTTGGGTGTCAGTGAATATCAAAGTCTTGAAGAAGTTGGAGCACTGTATCCCTAATTGGATGGCAAATCACATCACCATTTGGTATAGCAAACTCAAATGACCTTGTAAGACTGAGTATAAGACCTCACATAAGATCTCTACATTTCTACATCTCACACTATGATGCATCTCATCAGTTGGTGAATGAATCTTCAAACACCATTGTAGATGAAGTAACAACAGGTAAATGTAAACTATGCAACATGTAGCCATGAATGATGATGGCAGCAGTAATGTTTGCATGTCACTGTTGAAACTCAACTTAATAATGGAAAGTGTTGTCCAGCCACTGCATAAAGAGTACACTGTATGCGATGTCACATGCAATAGGGTTACCATTACATGAGGGACAGTAGTGAGGGAATATCACTCCTTACATAAGGAGGAAATGTTGCCTTTTTGGTACAACTGTCACCCCCAACATCAACCACAATGAGCAGATTTTTTATTTCACTCAGCCATGTGTATGCTCAAGGCACTAAATTTGTAGTGGACTGGACTCGGCTGTGTGCCTGGTCATAAAGACAATAGGCACAGCACATCAACATGCTCCCACTACTAGACCTACACAAACAGTCACTCAGCTTGTGTATTAACTAAATAGCGAGCAACCTAATCTACCCTTGAGGGTTTGGGCAAACAATATGGGAGGGTAAAGGTACCTTCAAGGGATTTTTTTAACGTGAAGTTTAAACAAGACCTAGTATAGCAATTGGGGACCTTACACAAGTTTAGGTCAATGGTGCAAACATGCAACTGTCAATTGTTAAATAACTTATTACTAGTCACCATAGGTGATCAAGAACAGGAATTAGCAAAGAGGGTGTATATGAAAAGTATGTATTTAATTCTATAGGCACAATTAAAAAGGGTACAAAAATAAATAACAAAGTTACAAGAAATACATTTCAATCTGATAGTTTCTTTGTAACAATTGTTGACGCTTTTCTGACTGTATACATTTGGTCTATTGCTCTAGTAAGAAATAGTGTTATGTCGACGTTTTGGTCTCTACTGTTGTATCCTTGAGACATCTTCAGGACAAAAAGTTATTTTCTGAAGACCCTAGAAGTAGTAGAGTTGTAATTAAAAAACATTCTACATTTACCTTTTATTTAAGTAAACTAAATAATCTACATATAACACCCTAGCTCCATTTGTGACACATTTTTGTAACAGTATTTCTATTTGCATCGGTCATGGATATTCTTAAGTTAAACCGATGGATCATGTTACATCATACATTTTTAAAGAAACATTGCATACAGTGTCAAAATATACATTACAAAACTTGACTGTATTGAAAACAACTTTGGACCATATATGGCCTCTGCTCAACAGCCTCTAGTCATTATGTATGCTACATGATGGTTGTGTTTGTACCTTAATAGCAGGAAATGGGATGGCCTGATTTCGAACAACGAACCAGTGAAGTTCTTGGTCAATAGGTATATTCAAGCTGTAAAGCATATAGGAAAATATATTTCTTATCCATATATAGATTACAGGTTTCTTGAGCTCAACAATCAACTGGTTTGATGTTTACCTATTTAGTTATAGGCATATAACGTCATGTTCAATGTTGAACGCCAATTATTTCTAATGGGCACCTTAGAATGTTATTCGAAACTTTTAGAGGGGGATTTGACAATTATAATCCTGTAATGTCGTTTATATCAAAAAATTGCCATCTGCAACAATATATTAACCTGACTATTTTACCTTCATACAGGATACACAGCAGTGTCAGCCAGCTGGTGGGATAATTTTGTAATAATAAAAACCACAGAGCGATCAGGAATTGACCTGCATAGAGACATTGAACAAGCGCAAATGTGCTAGTTTAGATTATAAACAATTTGACAACAGTATCTATAAAGCAGTCAATGAGGTGCTACAACCTCGAGAGGACTGAAATGTTAAGATCGATGACAATTATAAATGTAACCTGTGCCTAATGTGGTATTATTGAGCAAAAATTAAAGATTAAACATATATACCTCTGCTTGAAGGAAGTATAAAACCTCCACAGCTAGAGAATCGCCGTAGCGAAAAGTCGGGTGTGCACCTATAACAAAGAGGTACATTGATGTTAATATCACATATTGCACACACGGTTTGTCAAAACTTACTGTGCGTGAAATAATCCCGATGTGTGCACTTTGTATTATTTGAAAGGCAAGCCTGCAATTAAAAATAAAAGGCTATTTAGCATCGCTCGAGTGAAACGAGAAGCATGTGAAAGCTAAAAAGTTTACGAAGGTGCGCTGTGCCTCCAGAGAGTCTTACCTAAATCTCAATCCGTCGACAGCTATCATGAACTAATCCGATACCGTCCAGGCAGAAAGCACAAGGCTTCCACCAAAAGTTTATAAACTAATGTTTGGAGATCGAGAGAGGACTGTAATAGAGTCCTTACACTCCGATTAATCTAAGCAATGAAGGCAGCGGCCATCTTAGAGTGTACATGTATTGCACCCATTAGTATTATACCGAATCTTGTTGTAAAGATTACAGTCCGATAGCGTCAAAGAGTGCATCACGCAGACGATAATCATTCTCTCATCTACATATGGCATCTTCATGTAGTGATTTATCCATCAATAAATGTATTTTATATAGGCATGTGTGGTTCATTGCGCTGTATTTTAATGGCAAGGAAGACTCGAAAGGTCATTGTTTGAGCTACTATATCATCCTGCTATATTCGTGGAAGCTGCTCACAGTTAGCTTTCAACAAGGTTTATAAGGGCAAATAAAACGACGCAGCGAGACCTAGGTTTTAGAGGGTTCCGTATCGGCACTAATAAATGGCAACATAGGTTTTTGTTTGTGTTATCATCCTGATCGTGTACTACCTTCTTTTATTGTGGTGTATACAAATAACAGGAAATATTTCCCTATATTAGATGCTTAAGTTGATCAACAGTGTGCACACATATTCAGGTCATCACTTGTGAAAATATCTAACCAACAGATGATATATCACAGATCCAAGACTAATGTTGAACACAATAATGTTATACAAAAAGATTGTAATGGATTCTATACCTAATTAACAATAAATGTCATCTTGTGTGGTTTACATGAGACATACAATTTCATATTTCATTTTCATAGATCAACAGATCATAGATAGCATGTAATTATCATCTTTACAACTCCTATTTTATAAAAAGACATTTTCAACTATATTTGTGTAGTATAAGTGACCGTTATGATAGATCTTACCAACATGTCCCTTATTTAACTAAGGGTATTTGTCTGGCTATGAGGCAACTTAATCAAATAATCATGATATGACATTCCAGAATGATTGCATTGGCATATACCACAACAGCGATGATAATTTACAAATACATAATAAAAACATGAACACATTTTTATAGAACAAAGCCTAATTATATACTAATCATATTATTATAGTTGTGTTTAGCAATTCTAAATACTGATCATGGTGTTCACATGGGTGTGGTATGCCCTTGTCAGAACATTTCGATAGGGAATTTTACTTTTATAGTTGGACACCTGGGAAGCATGACATGATGGTATTACAGCTGGCAAACCCTTTGTTTCTTACAGACATGCTAATTAGTGCCATTCTGTTGCACTATTTAAACCATTTTCTATTGTATTTGCATTGCAGATATATTTTCCTTCCCTTAAGGTTAGGATTCGGTTAACATTGTGCTGTCTTTTTGTCGATTTGATAACATCAATGACCCACCTTGTCCTTTGATTGAAAGTATGTCCTGATTTAACATAGTGCTCTACAAGAGGTGCATTTTCTGTTCTGCATCATATCCGGGATTGGTGTTGTAATATCCTCTTTTTTATCGGCTGTATGGTTTTGCTGATATAATGCAGATTGCGTGGACATTTTATACAGTACACCACATTGGTGGTGTTGCAATTTGAAAAAGACCTCAAGGTTATGTTAACATTATTAATGGTACATGATCTCACTGTTTCTGTGGTGAGACAAGCTTGACAATTGCTACACTTGTAATGTCCAATGATGGGGATTAGTTGTCGCATATTGTCAAATGTATTATGATCTTTTTTATTGTCATATGCATGAACAATGCAATCCTGTAAATTAGTGCCTGTTTTGAAGGCAAACAGGGGCTTTTGGACAAACTCAGGGATGGATGCCAAAAGGTTCCAATGTCTGAGTATGATCCTCTTGACGGCATTTGTGCGTGTACCAAACGTTGCTACACGGATCAAATTTTCTTTTTTGGGACGGTCCTTCACTATTAACAGTTCCTCTCTATGATTATACCAGGCTCTGTTCATGGATTGTTTCAAGAGCTTGGCCGGATAACCTCTCCCCTTAAGTTTTTCTTTAAGCTTTTTAGCCTCACTGAAATAATCTGCTTTAAGAGTACAGTTTCTGCGCAAGCGCAGAAATTGACCAAACGGTAACCCGTCTTTAAGGGCTTGAGGGTGGTGGCTTTGATAATTGAGTAGAGTATTTCTAGAGGTTGGTTTGGTATAAAGGCTGATGTACAGATGGTTAGAGATGTCGTTCTTAATAGAGATATCAAGGAAATTTATCTCTTGTTTGTTGTATTCAACAGTAAATTTAAGATGTTGGTTCCTTGTATTTATCCAAACATGGAAATCCTGTAGCTCAGATTCAGAGCCATGCCATACCATGAAAACATCATCGATGTATCACAACCACTTTTGGATGTTTCTCGAGAAATGGTTGGATATATCGTGAATATGCTGGTTCTCAAAGTAGGACACATAGATATTCACAATGTCAGGTGCGTAAATTGCACCCATAGCGACTCCATTTAGTTGCTGGTAAAATTTGTTCTCATATAGAAAGACATTTTCGCACAGTGAAATGCGTACACACTCCATTATAAAATCTGTAGGAACTTCATGGGGCCGATCATCTAGTAAGCCTGTAAGAATAGTTATTACTTCCTTCTGGGGTATATTCGTATACAGGCTTTCTATGTCCATGGTAACGAGTATGTCATTCAAAGGGTCAAAGTCAAAATTTTCAACTGCATTGATTACTGCCATTGTATCTCGAATTTATGATGCCTGCTCAGTGGCAAATGGTCTAATAAAATGATCAGCATATTGAGCTAACTGCTTTAGAATAGAGTTGCACCCCGAGATGATAGGATGTCCCGGGGGATTTGTTAAGTCTTTGTGAACTTTTGGCAATAAATAAATAGCGGGCACTGTCGGTGTTTGATTGATCAGAAAAGATGCCTCTTTTTCACTCAGCCAACCACCTTCAGAACCTTGCTTGCTTAGTGCACTGATTTTTTTAATTAGTCTTGGCGCGGGGTTAGACGGTAACTCCCTGTAGTTGGTCCTATTTGTTAGTTGTTTCATCATTTCAATATTATATTTATTGTGTTCCCAAAGGACGATACCTCCCCCTTTATCAGCGGGTTTGATTACAGTATCTTCCAGGGATTGAAGGTTACGAAGAGCCTTCTGTTTGGCTTCTGGAAAGTTGGATTTATGCTGTATTTTTTTCTTAAAGAGATTGTCTATCTCTATAAGAGTAGCATTTTCAAGTGCAATGACTTCTTTCCTAACCATGGAGTTAGTTGGATAGAAAGTTGATGGATTACGAAGGCCAGTTATGCCCATATAGTTGTTAGTGGTGTTGTTGGCAGAACATTTTTTTAATCTGACAGATCAAAATAATCTGTGCAACTCAAGTTTGGTTTGGAAAAGTTCATTTTTTTACATAGGGACAAAGCTCAAACCAGCCGATAAAACCTCAATTTCTTGCTCTGATAGAACATGATTAGAGAGGTTAAATATAGAGATGGATTGATCTGGTGTTACCACTCGTAATATTGGTTGCGAGTCTTGCGAAACCCTGGGGTGTACTGGTTGCGATTTCATCCTCTCCTTTGGGGTTGCCCTCTGTGTGGTTGGCCGTTGCCCTTGCGGTCCTGGACTAAAAAACCAGACTGGCGTGAGGTAGAAGGCTGGTGATAACGCTGTCGATAATTAGTATCAGCTGACTTATCACTGCCAGATTCTGAATTGGTGTCATAAAAATGTATACTTTTCCTAGATTGTTGGTTTGGGTTCTGTGGGGCGTAAAAGTCCTTGTTTAAATATGGGTATGTGCGTTCTTTGTTATATCTCCTAATATCAATTCAATTCAATTCAATTCAGAAAGCTTTATTCGACATTCAATAATGAATTCATAAAAGCGTACAAGTTAAAAAGGAGCGATAAACACAGCATATCACAGAAATACAATGAGTAGAAAACATGTTATGTTAAAAAAGCGGGCAAATCGGGTGAATTAAAAGCATATACATTAAGAATTATAAAAATATGCGGAGATAAAAAAAAAAGCTTTACATTGAATTTCTTAACCTAATCACTAACTTTTAAAAACTAGACATAGCCTGGGCCACACAAACATTTTCCAGCTGTTGCAATCTAACATAGGCTGTTCTGCAAGAACGGTGGCCCCATGCTTTCAGGATTGATTTTAAAATAATCCTCCATGGAGCTATATAAAATTTACAGAATAAAATGCAATGTAGATTCGATAGAGGGGATAAGTCATCACAGGGGCAGGTAGGTAAATCCTTCGACCAGGTATTACAAGATGGAAAAGTGATAATACGAAAGAAAGTTCCAAACCTGAACCGTGATAATAACATTCTTGAATAACAGGTAAGATCACTTAAAAGATACAATTGAGGCCCTGGAGTAATAGTAATTTCCAGAAAGGCCTGTACTGTGTTTTTGAGTTTTTCTATGGACCATCTTTTGTTGGTTAGGTGAATCATGGCAAGTTGTTTCAATGATTTTCTGGCAATCATTTCCATGCTAAGTGGTCTAAGGAAAAACTCAGGATGGCCCAGCTCGGTCATCAGGGCTTGCACGTGGGATAGCCATTTTATATTTCTGACTCCATCCAAGGTAAGACAGTCAGAAATTAGGTTACGATTAAAAGCTGTCTCCGGGGTGACCCACACCTTGTGCCATAAAAAATGGGTGCAATTTTTATGGTGTCAGAAATGAAAAGTAAACCTAATTCAATATGGGTAAGGTAAGTTGCTGAGGATTTGGGAACCCCCAGCAGATATCTGAGGTATTGGTTTTCAATTAATTAAACAGATGTTGTGTTCTCAATACCCCAGATGCCCGAGCCATAGGTGGCCGTGGATATGCCCTTAGCCTGATATATTGTAATTAGTTCCTTGACGGGTCTGCCCCCGAGTTTTGGTGCAAAGTTGTGGAGTGCACCGACTGCCCTCATAAAAGCTAGTTTTCTTGCTTTGACTGCTGTGTGCCAAGTGCATTTCCTGTCAAAGGGTATTCCGAGGTAAGGAAAGTGGTCAATGGTCTCTAACTTCCTGCCTTCAAGATATATGGGACAGGCTGCTTTCTTGGTACCGTGCCTGCAAGCCATGGTGTATGTTTTAGTAATGTTGACTTTCAGCCCCTTATCTTTCATATATGTGTTACATTTTGTGACCGCCCTCTGGAGACCCATCCTGGTTTGTGACTTAATGGCCGCATCGTCTGCTTACAGGAGTATGGGGACAGGGTGGCCTTGAGATGAGGGGTAGTCATAGGGGAAACCCTTCAGATGATCACCAATAGAGTTGATGTATAAAGTGAATAACAGGGGTGCTAAATGCACCCCTGTCTCACTCCCTTTTTAATGGAGAATTTAGACGAACACTCCCCTTGCTTCCCAAAGCGCACCCTGGCCCCAGCATCCCTATACAATTCCTTTTTTTTTTTTTTCTTTTTTGTCCTCATTTGCCTGTACCTCTTGCCCGCAGACTATATAGCCAACCGCCTATTCGTTCGACTCGGGATAGAACGCGCTCACAATCTCCACCTCTTTGGGGAGCATTCTGGCGGGAGACTGAATCTGGGTTTACTGAGGTCTTTTGTGACGAGTGACGACCAGCCATACCCGACACAGACTCCATCAAGGTAGGGACTACCACGAGGTCCATTTCTTGTCTAACGGAACCGCCACCGTGGACCCTGAAGTTTGGAGGCATAATCATAGGACCGGGGAAAAAAAAAACCCCGGTTCTCTAACACCAAGAAGATAACAGATTCCAAAAAGAGAGGTTTTGTCTGCTGCAAGATCTGGCCAGGTCTACCTTTGATGTTTCAATTAAAGATGATAGCCAGCTGGCATGTGTTGGCGCCTTTGAGTCAACCCAAAATTTACATATCTGACGTCTGGCGAGTAGGATTGCATAAAACAGTAACGGCCTTGCTGTACCAGTCACATTATCAGCCATTCCAGAAATTGTCAGTGTTAATGAACAGGTTAAGGATACTTTAAGTATCGAGCCCAGTGTATCCAGGACTTCTGCCCAGAAAGTCTTGATTGGTGGGCAGTCCAAAAACATGTGAACGTCAGATGCGCCCTGAAGACTGCACTTATTACAACTTTTACCAGCTTGGAACTTTGCCAGCTTTTGTGGTGACCAATAGGCTCGGTGTAATGTGAAGAGGTGGTTTCGCCTCAACCATGCCGGTTTGACAATTTTATATAAAAGCGTGAATGATCTTATCCACCACTCTTCTCCTTGCAGGAGCATATCCTCCGCCCATATTTCGTCAGGAAGGTCGAAGTCTCCATCCACCTCCTCCGAAATTGCCCAGTACCAATGTGCCATTTCTTTGCTTCCCTGTGGTTTCTCAACCAGTTGTTGTTCTAACATGCTCCACCTCCCCACCAAGGCGTTCTTTTTGAAGAGCTCTCTAGAGCAGCTTACTAGTTGCATGTATTTAAACCTTGATAGCCCTGGGCCTACCTTTTCAAGCAGATTCTCCCATGATATTAATGCCCCACCTGCTAACAAGTCTCCCCATCTCGTGATCCCCCCTTCTCTTAATGGCGTCGAGAGGTTGTCACCCAAACACGGTGGAAGCCCCGGGGAACCCCACATTGGAGCCCAATTTGAATAGTAGGCCAGCCTTGTTGACCTCTTAATCCTTGTCCAGCCGCTGGCCAACGATTGCAAGACCTTCAACCTCACCTTCTTGAAAAATTTCTGCTCTCCAAATTTGAATAAAAACCCGTCCATTGGCAGGCCCGTTCCAGTTAACATGGCCTTAAACATTCTCCCTACTGTTGAGTCTGTTGGGGTCTTCAGTAGCATTCTTGAGAATGATAACTGAAAGGCCCAGGCGTAGTATTGTATATCTGGAAGGGAGAGCCCACCCTTTTCCCTCCTCCTCCTCAGTTTCTTCCAAGCTATCCGTGTTGCCTTGTAATTCCACACAAACGAGTTGATGTCCTGTTGACACTTCTTGATTTGTTTTGAGTCAAATGCTAATGGTATGCTGTTAAATATAAATGTAAGCTTCGGTATAATTGACATTTTTATAAGGCTTACCCTCCCATAGATCGTCAATGGGAGAAATGTCCATGCTTTTAGAAGTGCCCGACATTCTCGGGATACCCGATTCAAATTTACCTGAGCTATATTCATGACTTCCTGGGTGATCGTAATTCCCAGATAGCGCATTGAGGAGGTTGTGTCCAATTGTGATTTGTTAATATTCCACTCCATTATATCGGTTTTCCCCGCATTTATCTGGTACCCCGAAATTTCCCCGAATTCTTCTGCTCTCCTGATAACTGTTGGAAATGCCTGAATGGGATCTGACGTATATATCAGGATGTCGTCTGCATACATGCCCAGACGTTTCACCCATCCACTGAACTCAAAGGGGATAATACTCTGTTCTTCTCTTATTATCTGTGCAAATGGCTCTATATAAAGATCGAACAGAAGCGGGGAAAGGGGACAGCCCTGCCTAGTTCCTCGTGAAATCTTAAATGGCTCAGTGAGTGTGTCGTTTATTAATAACTTAGCGGTAGGAGCTCTGTATAGGAGCTGGATAGTACGGCAGAACTTCTCGCCTAGTTGGAACTTCCTTAATACAGCCGTCAGATAGGGCCAATTGACCCTATCAAAGGCCTTTGTGGCGTCTAATGTTAGGGTGGCCAGGGGTAAGGAAAAAGTTGTGGCGATGTCTATCGCCGCAACCAAGTCCCTGGTTAGGTCCGCCATCTGACATCCCCTGATAAAGCCCTTTTGATCCTCGTGGATTATAGAGCCTATCTCGCTTGCCAAACATGCTGATAAAACTGCAGCAAAGATCTTATAGTCTATATTCAGCAGCGAGATCGGCCTATAGGACCCACAGTCAGTTGGATCTTTACCTGGTTTTGGTATAAGGACTAAAGTTGCTTCGCTCCATGATGCAGGAGGCACTAACCCTTTTGTAAAGATGTTATTAAATAAATAAGTCAGTGTTGTTACTAGCTCCGAACTCAAAACCCGGTATAATTCCCCTGGGAGGCCATCTGGCCCAGCCGCCTTCCCCTGCTTTAATTGACCTATCACCTTACTCACTTCCTCCTCTGATATCTCCCTATCCAGGCGGTCGATCTGATCTCCAGAGAGGGTAGGTAATTGAATCCTATCTAACCATAGATTTCTTGCCTGGGGATCGTCTTCAATATCTTCGGTATATATGTTTTGAAAAAACTCCTGAAAAGCCCTACCGATCTCGGTATTGGTGTTCCTAACAGTAATGTCTCCCTCCTTACAGATGCCCTTTATAAACTTTTTAGATTTATCTGTTTTAACTTTCCAAGCTAAAACCTTACCAGCCGCCTCTCCATATTCAAAGTTTGAAATCTTGCTTGCCTCCCACCTCTTCTCTACTCTTTCCTGTAAGATTTTATTCAGTTCCTGCTTCAATTTATTTCGTTCTTCCTGCTCTGCAGAGGTACCCCCAGAGGACCCACAAATCCTATCTAGACTAACCAGATCCCTTTCTAGGTTCCTGATTTTTTCCCTGCAGATTTTGCCCTTAAATGATGCACGATTTGTAATATGCCCTCTTAGAAAAGCTTTGAGGGATTCCCACACTATACTTATTTCCGCAGAGTCCAGGTTTATTGCCAGGAAGTTTGACACTTCTTCTGCCAACAGGTCGGTCTCCACCTGATCTAAAAGTAACGTCCGATCAAAAGACCATGACGAAAAAATGTTTTGTTGCGTGAGTGTCAGAGAGAACATTATTGCTGAATGATCTGAGAGGTGTGAGGGTAGGTACCGTAGCCCCTTCACCGTCTCTTGAATACTGTAACTAAAGAGAGCATAATCGATCCTTGACCCATGTTTGTACTTGAGGTTCCTATATGAAACCCCAAGAGCATTCCCAGCCCTATCTCTCCATACATCTGCCAACCCCAGAGACGACATTATGGACAGCATAACCTGTCTTGATTTAGATGATACCAGTGCTCTGGAGTTTGGGGACTTATCAAGCTTGGGGTTCAGGACGATATTGAAGTCCCCCACCCATATGATAGGATGATTTAATGTAACTAATGCCCCTTGGATTTTTTGGAGGTAGGATGGGTCGTCCTGGTTTGGACCGTAATACCCTACGAGTGTATAATGTTGACCATCTAACGTTATTTTACAAACCAGCCTCCTGCCACTAAGATCTTCCTCATAAGCCAAAATTTGCGCTTTTGCTGATTTTTTAAACAGAATGAGAATCCCACGAATATTGGCGGACTGATTTGTACAAATAAATAAATCAACCCACTTCTGTGTTTTCAGTATAATTTCTACTTCCTGTTTGAGCAGGTGTGTCTCCTGTAACACTATTATCTGGGCCGGGGAATCCCTGAGGTATTGTAAAATTCTATGTCTCCTCCCCTTCACTCGCAGCCCGTTGATGTTCCAGGATAAAAATTGTATTACAGTCATGTTTTTTCTCCTCTTCTAAGCCTACCCGACTCTTTATATCCCCCTCCCTTTAGCAGAGTTTTTAATCTCTCTCGGGGTGACATTGTGGTATTAGTTGATGTCAATTGATATTGTTTGTGAGCGAGCTTAAGAGTGTGATTGTAAAAAAGAAAATGGATACAGGCATCTGAAGTTTTTCCATTGCACCCCCCTACCCACCCCCCGCCCTTGGAAACCCCCCCTCACTTCTCCTGGCGTAGTGGTTTGCCAGGTTTACGTAGGTGTGTTTGGTCTCTAACCCCATCTACCCTCTGTCGGTGGAACTGATTACCTGCTTCTATATTTTTTTTTTTTTTTTATAGAAGTGGTGTCCTCCATATCCCCCTTTAAGTAAGAGAAAAGAAAAAGAAACAAAAAAGTGAGAGAAGAAGGGGTTTTTATTAATTTTGTATCTCTTTTTTTTTTTATTTAATGCTTAAAGTGTATTGAATTCTGGTTTGTGTTTTCCCTCTATAACCTTATATCTTCCCTTTTGATCTTCTTTTTTTTAAATTTTATTATTCACCCTTACATTTGTGCTACATTTTTATGTTTTTAAGATTTTTACTCATTATTTCCTTTAAAGGCTAGTACTTCACCCCCGCTGAATGACTATGAGGTATATTTCTATTCCTAAAGCTTCGTTCTCCCTGCATGTTCAGAGATGGAGATAATTAACTCATCTGCTTCCCTGGGGGAGCGAATGTTGTACATCTTGTTGTTGTACATTATTTTTAGAAAGGCAGGAAACCTCATTTGTACCGTTGCCCCCACTGCCCTGAACTTGTCCATTCTTTGCCCTAACTCCCACTGCCTTTCTAAGGTGACCTTTGATAAATCTGACCGCACCTCAAATGAAAAGTCCGGAGCTTTTAATGGTTTGGCCTTCAGGGCAAGATTGAGAATTTTCTCTTTCAGGGAGTATGTCAGGAAATTCATAAGAATTTTCCTTGGCTTCACTCTCCCAGAGTTAAGGCGAAAAGGGTCCCTATGGATTCTCTGAATGTCTTTGGACAACTCTTCCTCAGTTTCTTCTAAGTTGAGGGCGCCTTTTAATAGAGATACTACGTACGTCTTAAGGTCCCCCCCTTCCTTTGCTTCAGGAACCTTTAAGATTCGTAAGTTGTTTCTTCTAGAGAAGTTCTCCAAAGATTCGACCCTTTCCCTCAACTCGTCCCCGTCTTTCCTTAGGGACTGGATCCTGACTTGTGCTGTCTCCAAATTAGCTTTTAGCTCCCCTACCGATCCCTCTAGTGTCTCTGTTCTCTCCGAGAGCCCGTCTACTTTTCGCTCCAGAATGTCGCAGGCTGTCCTGATCTCGCTCTGATTTTGTTTAGATTCTGCAAAACCCAACTTTATCTCTTGTCTCATGACAGATAACAACTCCTCTAGGGTAGCCCCTCCTTGCTCTCCTTGCTCCCCTCCCAACTCCTTCTCCTTCTCCTTCTCCTTCTCTTTCTCCTTTTCCGTGTATCTTAAACTCCTCTCTTGTCCGCCGCTAGTACCCCTTTCAACCACCTCACCAGAGGCCTCTATTGGTGACGTAGTTACCTCAGGCACATGTAATTGTGCAGGTACTTCTAGCGTGGCTCCCTCTGGACCCCTCAACTCTGCCATCTTCTGTGTGGAAATTTCAGGGGCTTGTCTTACAAGGCTGTCTGGGCTGTGGGTGACCTTTAGGACCTGAGGCAACACCTTAAAAAAGGTACCTAGCGAGGGAGTTATTTTCGAGACTGGAGCCTTCTTGTCTTTCCCCCTTGCCTGTATGTTAAAAACAGGGGCTTGGTTATCTCCCTGTCCAGGCACCCCGAGTTTCCCTGTATAACCGCTTGTTTCTCCAGTGATACTTTTGGCTGCCCCTTCTCCTAAACCGCCACTTTTGTCGCTCGGATCATTCAGCTCTAGGGAACCCACACACTGTCCCTTACACCCTGGGCTAGCTCCCTTCCTCTTTCCTTTACCACCCTTTTTCTTCAAGGCTTCTTTCTTCTTGCTATAACTAGCGGCTGATTTCGGACCCTGTTTGCTGTCAAAAATCGGGGCTGCTTTTAACCCACCGCCAGCCTCTAAATTAGCAGTCCAACCCTGCTCCTTACTTTCACTGTAGGTGTTGTCTTTATCTTGGTCCTTGCCTGCTGTTTTGAACCCGAGGGCAGACTCCTCGTGTTAAGCAGCCGCTTTCAGTCTCAGCTTTCTAGCAGCCGTCTTCACGGCTACGAGCTCTTCATTTCCTGACTGGGTGACAGAACATGTGGTTTCTGTGGTCAGCGGGTGGGCTTTCTCACAACCTTCAGTGCCCCCTCCAAATCTGAAGCAACCTCGGGCCGCCACCCGACGTCCTCGCCGCAGCTCCACGGCTGCTCGGAACCACTGCTGCAAGGTGGTGGGAGGGGCGGGCGACGCCTGGGCTGGAGCCGCGGTTACACACATCCGCGACCGATCCTCCCCTGCTACCTTCGAGTGGGAGTCGGTCAGAAAATGAGCGCTTACCGGTCAGCAACAAAAAATGAAGAGGAATAGGCAAACTGCCAGTTGCGCCAGGACACGAACACACGGAAAGACTCTGAGTGCAGGTATTATTGCGTCTCGATCAGTCTGCGGGAGTAGAGACCATCACCTGCGTGCGAGCTGCTCTAACTCGCGGCCGCCATGTTTCCCTCGAGGCACTGCCTCCCTATACAATTCCTTGATGAAATTTAAAATTGTTACGTCAATTCCCAGGTCAGATAATGTGGGCAAAAGTTGGTTGTGGTCCACACAATCAAAAGCAGAGCTTAGGTCAATAAAAGTAATAAAAAGGTTCCCTTTTCTGGCCTGGGTATACTTGGAGATTAAAAAATACAAATTTAAGCTCTGCTCAACTGTTCCCATACTAGTGCGGAAACCATACTGGAGATTAGATATGATGTTCCCTTCATCAGCCCACGATTGGATTCGCTTTAAGATAATGCGACCGGCCACCTTCATTAGGGCGTCTAGAAGGGAAATAGGCCGGTAGCAGGTTGGATCTTGTCTATCGCCCTTTTTATAGATAGGGACCACTATGGCCTCAGTCCAAGTTGGTATTAATCCAACCATGTTTGCGCTGTTCATAGCATTAGTTAAAAGCGGGGCCCAGAGATCAATTTCATGTTTTAAAACATCAATTGGAATGCCATCCGGCCCAGGGGCCTTACCAGAAGGACTCTCCCTTATAGCCATTTTAACCTCATCACAAGTAAAGGAAATTCCTAAAGGGAAAACTCCCTCACGAATGTGTCCCTTATTTCCAGAAGTAGTGTTAAGAGCAGGAGTTACTTGTTCACAAGAAGTTACATTATCATAGAGGTTTTCAAAGTGAGTTACCCATGTTTCACCATTCATAGCAATATCTATCACCGCTATATTGTTTTTATCACGAAAGATTGAGGCATTCACCGCCTTCCAGAATGAAGTTGAATCCCTATTTTTAGATGCAGTGATCAAGGCCTGCCATGCTTCGTGTTTCAGTGATTTCTCCCTGTTTTTCAATGCTAGACGGTAAGAGCGTCTGGCTTTACGAATCTCAGGCTGGGATCTAGGAGTAGTATGGAGGGCCTTTTTAAAAAATTTTAGTGCGTTGGTACAATTGTGATCAAACCAACCAGTTTGATAGTGCGAATCTGGGCGATGATATCTGGTCAATAGTTGTTTTAGGGTTAATTGTATTTTGGAAAAAGAATCCAAAATTATGAGGGGATCATCGCTAAATTTCCCTCCTCATTTCGGAAACTAAATTTATTAATAGATCCACAGGATCAACTTTATCCTATTTAAGGGTGTAACCACTTTTACGCGCAAGAGTGATTGGTTGTTGATATAAGGCGCTATTATTCCTCCGCTGCCGCTCTAAATCGTCCTTTTTTTATGGTGAAGGAGATTGGTTAATGATCTCCATGGATGACGTCTAACGTCTCCCATGAAGTTATTAAATAACCATACGTTCTGGAAAGTAGGGTAAAATCAATTGTAGAATTACACCCTCTACCATGATAGGTTGGCTGGAACTCTATTATTGGTGAGCATAACTCGTTTATAAAAGTAAGATTAAAGTAAAACAACAAGTTATTCAAGGTGTCACCTTGCCCCGAGTGGGCGAGATGGGTTGGGTTGTCATCGTCAAATATTGCAATTAAAATCACCCACCCAGGCCAGAAAAAACTCCCCACCCATTTTCTCCTTAATAGAGGAAACATCAAAGAACAGTTTAGTAGTAACTCTATCCAAGGAATCTGTAGATAGGTTGTTGTAAAAATTGATTAGAATCATGTTGACGGAAATGCAACACTTAAGGATCAAGATTTGATAATTTTTAGTCAAATGGTGTTTTAAAACCAAAGGCCCGCTCACATTGCTGTGATATATACCTAAACCCCCGCTATTTCTACCATGAAGAGATGGTAAGGCTGGAGAATGGAAGGTCCGATACCCCAGTAAGTGAACGGGATCCAAGGCCCATGTTTCCTGTAGGCACAGAATGGTATATTTATCAACCAAGTCCCGCCAGGACTGTTGAGCAATTTTACTTGCCAGGCCTGCCACATTCCAGGTCAGAACAGAATGGGACACTGAAGTAAGATTTGATGCCTTATATATTAGGAGTTCTCTTATTTTCTCTTCTCTAGGAATGGCAGGTGGGGATTTAATGTATAAGTGATCCGGATATAAGCTGGCCTCCATTGATTGTGTGGTTGTATCCTCGTAAGGTGTGGAAAGAGGCCTTGCTGTTTCAGTAATTTCCTTGGCCTCAAGGGGAGCAATGATGTAGCTTAATCCTTCAGGTGGGGGTTTACTCGCACGCCCATTTTGTTTTTCCATATTCCCAGGGGAAGTGCCTATATGCCAGGGGCCCTGATTAGCCGTCGGCTGTCAATCCAAGTACTCTAGGCTTGACAGTGGTTCAAATGGATTATGTAAAGGAATATTCCAGTGCCCATTGGGATTTATATGTTGGTATCTGCTAGATGAAGGGAAAAATGGCTTTATGGGCCATTGGAATGGAAAGAGAGAGGGACAATTAATAAAGCCGGATGTCGATGTTGAGTTTTGACTATTATAAAACAAGGGGGTTTGTGAGGAGTAGGATCTATTTAAAGTTGATGGGAAGTTTAGGGGGGTCAGCAGAGCTTTAGGATAAAAATAGCTCAAATTGCGGGATGAGATGCCGCTTTCGCCTCTTCCCGGAAACCAATCACTGATGTGGGTAACAACTCTTTGATCCCTAAAGTTAATTATCACTACATCCCCTTTGATGTCTTTTGGACGGGGACCCACCCAAGTGGATTGTCTAACAGACACTATGTCTCCGTTTATATGTGATGGGAGAGGTCTGTTAGTACGCAGCCAATGTATAACTTTATTTTTAAGGTTAGCATGGGGTTCTATCCTGCTATCTGGCAAGACTGGGACTCAGGTCAAAATAATGACATAATTAGAGGCTTCAGGGGGTAAATCTATGTAATGTGCATTTTTATGTTGGGTCCTATGTGGTAAGGGCGCCTTAACTGGTAGTGTATTTTTGGTAATATTTGAAGATCCTATTTGAATTTTCTCTTTGGGTAAAAGTCGAGGCAGCTCCGATCTAACAGGAGCGGTCTGGGCAAGCCCTGGTTTTGGGGGGGGGGCACTCCCCTTGGGGTTTAACTGGTGCCATAGTGGGACACTTAGGTGCGGTTTGATTTTTCTGGGAAGTTGGTTGCTCAAGGGTCTTTTCAAGTGAGTGAGAGACTTCTAATAAGTGAGTCATTTGATCTCCCAGCCTCTTAATTCTCTCTATTACAGGTAGCAAGAATGATTTTAGGAGATGTTCCTGTGGAGACGAAGCGGCCCTTACCTCCCCGGGGCGACGTCCCAGCCTGGGGGCCCTGTCTCCCGCGGCCGGTCATGTAGCGCCCCCATCATACGGGACTCCTCCTCTCTCTCTCTCTACAGGAGCCGGCGGTGACAGCCGAGCCCGGAGGACCGGAAACACTCTTCCCTGACCCCGGAAGTGTGGCGGCCTTTGACGAACCGGAAACGGCCGCCTCTGACCCCGGAAGTGTTTGCCAGGAAGCCTGCCCGGAACATAGAAAAACCGTCGGGAAGGAAGGAGAGGGGTTCCCAGCAGCGGACTCATGGCAGGAGGCAGCAGGAAGCGGAGAACCATCGACAGTAAGCGGAGCGGAGCAGCAAAACCGAAGTGAGGACGAGGAGGAGGACGTCTTAAGCGAAGATTGGTGGCGTCCTCAGGAGGTGGCTGGAGAGCGGCCGCAACTCGGAAGAGTGTTGCGGCGGGGCACGTGAGTACACTCCATCCTTTCTCATTGTCCCCCTCACCCCCTGTAAGTAGTTGTACATAAGTAGTTGTACATATTGTCTTTAGAGTATCACGAGCACGAAGACACTGTATATTGACTCCTAGCACTTGCACTGTAAAGAAGCCTGCGCACCATCCCCACCATACGCCACCCCCCCCTGCCCCTTTCCTCACTTGCTCCACTTTCCCCCCCCCTCCTTGCCGTCCCTTCCTCACGGTCAGTTTCCGCCCCCTCACTCCCTGGTGTCGGTGGAAGTGCTCAGACGTCCTTTGACCCGGACTAAAGGCCTTTACTCTTCTCTCCTTTGCATGCCTCCGAGGAGTGCCAGTACCCTACGGCAGTGAGGACGACAGCAGCCAGAAGAAGAAACGCCAGACTGTCGTCCCAGCAACCCCACCCTGCACATCCAGCCGGATCCCTCCTCCTAACCAACCCTCCAACCAGACTTTGTTCTGAACTTCCAAATAAAAACCTTTGAACATAGCACACTATATCCGGCCTCCCCGCCTGTTATTCCGGTCCGCCCAACCCCCCAACTCCACAGTTCCATAGCCTCCATTAGATCTTCTGAAGACGAGTCCATCGATAATAAACTTAATTTAGGGCCAGGTGGTGTATCCCTAATGGCTTGCTTCTTAGTTAAATCTGATGGTATTTGTATTTTTGTGGTTTCGCCAGGATGTCAATCCCCGCCCCTCTTCCTTCTTTTATTTGGTGGTGGACCTTGGGTTCGAGTGCGATTTTTACCACGATTATTCTCTTTTTGGGCAGTCTCTACTGTCGGAGAGGGCATCTCTGGTAATTCTTCCATCTCTAATAATGAGTTGGATGAGGAAGGTGGGTCATTTTTGTTTAATTTAATCATTTATATCAGTAGTGGGAGTTCTATCTCGGAGGATAAGGGGAATACTGTCATTACTAGATAACTCATGCTCCTCGTTTTCTGTTTGATTACTATTGTGTGGTGAGGTGGGTACTTGTGTTGGACCCGAAGATAAACATTTGTGTTTCAGAAGTTCGACAGATAAACGTCGCTCTGCGCGTCGCTCAGCCAGTGCGATTTCTCTGTCTATTTCTGAGGAGGCCCTAGTGATATAATTATCTAGAGTTCCTCTTTTTACCCCTCCTGCTAATGAGGATTTTTCTTTGGGCAGTTGTGAAGTCATGTTATCAACGGGTATTACTACAAGTCTAATTTAACCACCATGGACCACTAAGCAGTTAGATAGTCTTATAATGTTGACAATCAGTAAAGACAAAAGTATACTAGTGATGGCTTACTATAACAAAGTCCAAGGAGTCCAAGTATGACGGTAAAAGGGATGGGCCCAGCCCGGCCTCGTCTGGCCCCGGACGGCCACAGACGGCCCGTCCTTTGCCCGGGCTTGGCCCGGCGTGCCGCGAGGCAGGGCTTATGATGTTTTTATGCGCCTCCTGGCATGGTTTGCTGAAGCGCGGGCCGCATGGGCTGATGGGAATTGTAGTCCCCAGCCCGCTCTCCACTCAGCGGCCGCGCTACAATGATGGCGAGAAGTAGCGAGGCAGCGGGAGGCAGGTAGGTGACTCCGATGGCTGTGCAGCAAGGGTGTAGTGCTAACAGGCAATAGGTCAATCCGTACAAAGGTCTGCAAAAGTTTCCCGCTCAGCAGGGGCTTATGATGTTTTTATGCGCCTCCTGGCGCGGTTTGCTGAAGCGCGGGCTGCATGGGCTGATGGGAATTGTAGTCCCCAGCCAGCTCTCCACTCGGCGGCCGCGCTACAATGATGGCGAGAAGTAGCGAGGCAGCGGGAGGCAGGTAGGTGACTCCGATGGCTGGGCAGCAAGGGTGCAGTGCTAACAGGCAACAGGTCAATCCGTACAAAGGTCGGCAAAAGTTCCTAATATCATTCTGGAGTTTCTGAGTTTTTTTATGGGAATTGAACTCTTCAAACTCCTTTATGGTCTGTTGCACTTTGTCCAAAAGGAATTTACTGTTGGTAATGGTAGAGTCCCCTGTGATTTTCTTCTCTAGGGCTTCTATTTCTCTAGTTAGTATTTTTATCTGTTTAAATGCAGTCTCTATGCTGAGCACCATCCAGGTGCGAGAGCACAGATTAGCTGAAAAGCTAAAGCCAATTTTGAACTCTCATCGTCTGTGAAGATAATGGGAATATTACGTATTTGGAGCCCAGTTGGTATTATGTTAGCATTTGAACAGTCTGTTAAGAACTTAGCATGGCGTTCTGTCCGCACAAGTTTCTTTTTGAGCCTCTCTTGTTGATTTAGATCTGATTCATGGGCTGGTTGGATAGATGGAGTTCTATTGTCCAATGGTGAAGGGCCACCAGCAATTTTCAATATGTACTCCTCTGAGTAGGCCAGAGTCTCTGTCTCAGACATATAGTTTAGTTATAATGTTACAAACACCACTTGTGACAGCGGCCCGCACCAGACTGTTGTCTGTGCTTGATATATTAACTAAATAGCGAGCAACCAAATCTACCCTTGAGGGTTTGGGCAAACAATAATTCAAAGGATTTTGTTAACGTGAAGTTTAAACAAGACTTAGTATAGCATTTGGGGACCTTACACAAGTTTAAGTCAATGGTGCAAACATGCAACTGTCAATTGTTAAATCACTTATTACTAGTCACCATAGGTGATCAAGAACAGCAATGAGCAACTAACTCCATGGTTAGGAAAGAAGTCATTGCATTTGAAAATGCTACTCTTATAGAGATAGACAATCTCTTTAAGAAAAAAATACAGTATGAATCCAACTTTCCAGAAGCAAAACAGAAGGCTCTTCGTAACCTTCAATCCCTGGAAGATACTGTAATCAAACCTGCTGACGAAGGGGGAGGTATCGTCCTTTGGAAACGCAATAAATCTAATATTGAAATGATGAAACAACTAACAAATAGGACCAACTACAGGGAGTTACCATCGAACCCCACGCCAAGACTAATTAAAGAAATCAGTGCACTAAGCAAGCAAGGCTCTGAAGGTCGTTGGCTGAGTGAAAAAGAGGCATCTTTTCTGATCAATCAAACACCAACAGTGCCCGCTATTTATTTATTGCCAAAAGTTCACAAGGTCTTAACAAATCCCTCGGGACTTCCTATCGTCTCGGGTGCAACTCTATTCTAAAGCCGTTAGCTCAATATGCTGATCATTTTATTAGACCATTTGCCACTGAGCAGGCATCATATATCCGAGATACAATGGCAGTAATCAATGCAGTTGAAAATTTTGACTTTGACCCTTTGAATGACATACTCGTAACCATGGACATAGAAAGCCTGTATACGAATATACCCCAGAAGGAAGTAATAACCATTCTTACAGGCTTCCTAGATGATCGTCCTAGGCCCCATGAAGTGCCTACAGATTTTATAGTGGAGTGTGTGCGCATTTCACTGTGCGAAAATTTCTTTCTATATGAGAACAAATTTTACAAGCATTTAAATGGAGTCGCTATGGGTGCAATTTACGCACCGGACATTGCGAATATCTATGTGACCTACTTTGAGAACCAGCATATTCATGATATATCCAACCCTTTCTCGAGAAACATCAGAAAGTGGTTGCAATATATCGATGATGTTTTCATGGGATGGCATGGCTCTGAATCTGAGCTACTTGATTTCCATGTTTGGATAAATACAAGGAACCAACATCTTAAATTTACTCATGAATACAACAAACAAGAGATGAATTTCCTTGATACCTCTATTAAGAACGAAATCTCTAACCATCTGTACACCAGCCTTTATACCAAAGCAATCTCTAGAAATACTCTACTCAACTATCAAAGCCACCAACCTCAAGCCCTTAAAGACGGGTTACCGTTTGGTCAATTTCTGCACTTGCGCAGAAATTGTACTCTTAAAGCAGATTATTTCAGTGAGGCTAAACAGCTTAAAGAAAAACTTAAGGCAAGAGGTTATCCGGCCAAGCTCTTGAAACAATCCATGAAAAGAGCCTGGTAAAATCATGGAGAGTATCTGTTAATAGTGAAGGATGGCCCCAAAAAAGAAAATTTGATCTATGTATCTACGTATGGTACATACACAAATGCCGTCAAGAGGATCATACTCAGACATTGGAACCTTTTGGCATCCATCCCTGAGTTTGTCCAAAAGCCCCTGTTTGCCTTCAAAAGAGGCACTGATTTACAGGATCGCATTGTTCACGCATATGACAATAAAAAAGATCATAATACAGTTGACAATATGCGACAACTAATCCCCATCATTGGACATTACAAGTGTAGCAATTGTCAAGCTTGTCTCACCACAGAAACAGTAAGATCATGTACCATCAATAATGTTAACATAACCTTGAGGTCTTTTTCAAATTGCAACACCACCAATATGGTGTACTGCATAAAATGTCCATGCAATCTGCATTATACCGGCAAAACCATACAGCCGATAAAAAAGAGGATATTACAACACTAATCCCGCATTAGATGCAGAACAGAAAATGCACCTCTTGTAGAGCACTATGTTAAATCAGGACATACTTTCAATCAAAGGACATGGTGGGTCATTGATGTTATCAAATCGACAAAAAGACAGCGGAATGTTAACCGAATCCTAACCTTAAGGGAAGGAAAATATATCTGCAATGCAAATACAATAAAAAAGGGTTTAAATAGTGCAATAGAATGGCACTCATTAGCATGTCTGTAAGAAAC